>NC_037668.1:135419211-135501413 GCF_003255815.1 Theropithecus gelada
AAAGAAAGAAAGAAAGAAAGAAAGAAAGAAAGAAAGAAAGAAAGAAAGAAAGAAAGAAAGAAAGAAAGAAAGAAAGAAACCTAATTGTAATTACAAAAGGAAGCCCAAGGACAATGTCAGAGGATCAATTCATTTCACCCAGCCATGCTCATAATAATGAGTACAGAATAAGAAACACCTGAATAGTCGAGTCCTAATGCTATTACTTGTTTTCTTAAAAACAAAAATCAACAAAAATCTGGTAACTTGTCATTTGCCATGGAATCTACTGATGAAAGCTGAGAGTAGCCATTTAGTGTAGCATAAGCAGTGTTGTAACTTTTAATATAACTAGGAGATTTATTTCTAGCTTCTTGTTTGAATGGCTGTGAAGGAAGTAGCATTTGTTAAAGGTAGAATAATAATAACTAACATCCATGAAGAACTGCCTATGGGCTGGCACTGAGTAACACACACATCAAGTGGCTGTGGTTTGATTTGCCACAGCCTCCTAATTAAGTAGTAGGGTTTTTTGTCCTGATAACTTGGAGCACACTCCCAGTCCCAAGACTTTCCTGAACAATCCTTTAATCTTTACCTAGTAGACTGGCAGATATTTGGACCAAGCCCCAGAGCCTTTAGGGTACCACATTTTAATAATTTGTGGTGAACAAAGTAAATGTTGTAAAACCAGACATTATGAAGCAAGGACCTAGTTGAGTATGATGGATTTCAGGGAAAGCCAAAGAAAAAAAAAGGCTGAATGTTGTATGGGGGTATTGTCTCCCCCACAGAACACAGGTATCTATGGTTCATGGCTCATTCTAAAGCTTTGCTTGAAAAATGACTTTTTAAAAAAGTGTACTCTTAAGGAATGTCCTTCAGGCAGGGAGGAATTTCCCTTGCTTTTCTATAGCATCTTTCTAAGAGGAAGCAGAGGTATTGAGCTGTTAGACAGTTGCTCAGTGTCTTTGTGCTTCTGTGACCACGTTATGGATCTAACACATATGGGATAAATAAACTGTTTTCATTTCTTAAAGCACATGGAAGGAAACAAGAAAATTACCATATTGCTTTTTTTTCTTTTTAAAGCTATTAAAGAGGAGAATCCAGTTAGAGCAAATAAAAATGATTACTGAAAACAGATTTTTTTTTTTCCCTTTTCTAGCCTCTTACTGAGCAACAGCAATATGGCAAGACTTGTGGCAAACCAGTGTTTTGATGCACCCTCTTTTGTTCTTCTTCCATAGGGTAATCCCTACATGTGCAATAATGAGTGTGATGCGAGTACCCCTGAGCTGGCACACCCCCCTGAGCTGATGTTTGATTTTGAAGGAAGACATCCCTCCACATTTTGGCAGTCTGCCACTTGGAAGGAGTATCCCAAGCCTCTCCAGGTTAACATCACTCTGTCTTGGAGCAAAACCATTGAGCTAACAGACAACATAGTTATTACCTTTGAATCGGGGCGTCCAGACCAAATGATCCTGGAGAAGTCTCTCGATTATGGACGAACATGGCAGCCCTATCAGTATTATGCCACAGACTGCTTAGATGCTTTTCACATGGATCCTAAATCCGTGAAGGATTTATCACAGCATACGGTCTTAGAAATCATTTGCACAGAAGAGTACTCAACAGGGTATACAACAAATAGCAAAATAATCCACTTTGAAATCAAAGACAGGTTCGCGTTTTTTGCTGGACCTCGCCTACGCAATATGGCTTCCCTCTACGGACAGCTGGATACAACCAAGAAACTCAGAGATTTCTTTACAGTCACAGACCTGAGGATAAGGCTGTTAAGACCAGCCGTTGGGGAAATATTTGTAGATGAGCTACACTTGGCACGCTACTTTTACGCGATCTCAGACATAAAGGTGCGAGGAAGGTAAGAGAAAATCTGTCTGCCTTCAATGGGAACGGGTGTGTCCAAAGAAAATGCCAGAGTGTCTCACTGCTGTAAAGTAACATTTGTCAATTTCTACTGCAACATTTTCTTCAGGAACTCTAGTGTAGAAGTAGGTTCCGAAGGTATTCTAAGACCCCGCATCCTCAGCAGTAATTCGTAATCCCAAACTTGCTGTCACTGAACCTGGCATGATTCTTCAGAATTTAAATAAAAGTGAATTTTAAAAAGTAACTCCCTGGGTCGGGAGGTCCTTTTAAGTCTTTAAGGCAATGAAGCCAGGGGAAGCAAAACCATTTGCCCTATAAGGAACTGAAAAACTAGAAACACAACATACCATTGTTTACAAACGCAAAGCGGGTATTCAACATGGTACAATAGTCAATTTATGTTTTGTGTAATATTGCACAAAAAAATCTGGAAATTCGAGTTGTATTTCTTTAAATTTATTAAATCAGAATCAATAGCATATAGGAAATATTTGTTAAATTGGGACAAGCTCTACTTTTCATGTTTCTGGATATTATTTTGTCAAAAAGATACACTAGCATTTAAAATATAGACCTGAGTTGGGCTCCCTTCATCTTGTAGATCAATAACAAATGGACAGAGTTTAAACACATTAATTAAACACAGTCAGGGATAGCTTTGGTTCTGATAATATACTAGAGACAGATTTGAGCAAATTTCCGAGAATTTTGAAGATGTTTAAATGAAAAACTTCAATAATGAGACCCAGAACCACCACACAGAGATTTTCAACCAGCTTTTTAAGTGTGGTATGTTATCAAAACGACCACCTGATGGGAGTGGAGGCATGAGATAATGAGTGGGAAAACTAAAGGTAAGAGCAAAATATCTAGCAAATGGAAGCAAAGGGAAAGGCAAGCAAAGAAATAACACCCCAGTAAAAAGGCCAAGATATCTTTAAATGGAAATATATGAGGATAAGAATATAAATAGTCTATATCATGTAGGTTTAAATATTTACTGATAAAATTCAAACAGATAAGGCAGGATTGATTCACTTTATTGACTGCCAGCATCCTTTAGGCATCCCAGTTCTCAGAAACTGGAGAAGTGTTGAGACTTTCTGGTCTGTCAGAGATTTGCCTTACCTATGTGTGCTGGAAGAAAGGTCACTGCTGGTAAGGTAAAGACCATAGTGGGAACACAGAATGGAGTGGTGGGCTTGACCGTAGTGTGGTGTCAAAAGTTTCAGAGTCTTAGCTGTGGAAAAGTAGCAGAAACTGGTGGCCATCTACTCTCAGCTTTTTCTAGCTTCATGTTCCTCATGGAAGAATCAAGAGCCTTTATCTGCGAAGGTTTTCCTAAAACTTTTGAACAAGGTCTTCGTGGTATATAACGAATATGTCTTTAAAGCAGAACAATATTGAACTTGTGAGTTCTAAGCTGTAGAGGATAGTTCATGTATTACTAGCAGGGTACATGACAGGGCAATATGGAGCTGTTGCCTTAAACTTGAGTTTGCTATTTATAATAATACACAGCAATTATCCTTATGAACATTTTAGCAAAAGACTATTAGCTTCCAGGATTTATTCTTGGGGATGTATGATATATGAAAATAGTTGATATTGATATTATTAACTATAGCTTGCCACAATGAAGTAACAGATATTCTATTCATCTACATGAATAATGGTAAAAAATTAACAAACTAAGATTTGGATTTTAATCCTAATCTACATTGCTCGGTAGATTCATCTAGGTCAGTTTCCTTGCAGTTTAAGAAATACTTAATCTGAGCCCAAATTCTTATTCCTCCGCTTCTCCAAATACCTTTATTTGCCACTTGTAAAAAAGGCAATCTTCTGAAGCATTTTGGTTGGGAAAAACCTATTGCTGATGCTTATTTTTGTTATTAGTATTCATTTTGTTTCCTCTAATAATTTAAAAGAAAGTGTAAAATAAACCTGAAAGCGAAAGGCATTTTTATGCATTCTCAGCTGCTGTCAAGCATGCCGTCTTCTAAAGGTGGTGTGTTGGAAATGTAGATCCCTTCAGATCTATCACATTTCTTCCATCTCCCAGACTAGTCGTGTCCTCCAACTGTATTTCAGTGGTTCTGAGGAGTTTGGAGGACTCCCCCCTCCTTCCCTGGACTCAGCTCCACTGTCTTTTCTTGTTCACCAGTCAACTGTAAGCTGAAGAGAAGCAGCTGGGCAAACGAGAAAGGTCCAGTAGAGGTGAGCCCCTTCCATAAGGTCTTCTTCTGTCACCTCCAGACTTTGTCCAAATCCTCAGGGCAGAACTGATGCTGGCATGTACTGCACTAGGCACCAGATGGCTGGAGTATTTTTGTCTTAGGGGAGGGACTAAAGAAGCAAGGTCTGATGGCTCGGGCGTATCTCCAGCTTTTAAGTTATGTAAAGAAGATCTGCTGATGATGGAGCCAGTGAAGGGAAATGTTGAGCTATAGTCTGGTTCAGGGGCCTTTCAGCATAGAAGCTGATCTAATTATTTTACCCTTGAAAGTTTCAGTAAGATTAATGATCTAGATTGTCTTTCTCTTATATAACAAATCATCTATAGAAGGATTAAATATTAATTGATGATCTCTAAAAGAAAGTTCTAAAGTTTCCTTTTCAAGGATCCCATAAATGTACACTTTTCAAAATACAACTGAAGTTCTTGTTCCTTGCACCAGCCCCCACCATCCCATGAAATGATTGCAACATTCAATATGACTTTACAGGTCTATATCTGATCATGATAATGATATTTTTCTACCCCCACCATAATGTGGAAATTGACATAAGTTATTTTGGGAAAGTAGAATGGAAACCAGATGTAAACATCCATAGTATAGGGGACAGAGAATTCAGAATTTTTTTACCTTGAAATCTTAAACTGTGAGACAAAAATAGTTGATCTTTGCTTGAGATGACTGAGCTTGTGAGATTCAATTCTCCATTTCTTTGCCCATGTGTTTGTTTTATACTGGCTAGTGTTGTTTGATGGAAAAATAGTGTTTTCATTGACATTAGACTAATGTAGCATTTATGTTCTTTTCGGAATGTGACACATCTGATACCTATTTTACTAGTAAGAAAAAAGTGTAATCTCATCATAAAAAATTTATTTCTCTTTTGCCACATACTTATTTTGCTTCCATTTACTCCCTTCATTGTGTTTTTATTAAGATAATGAAGGAAAAAGAGGCAACATGGCTGTTGGCAATTTCAGCAGCTCCGTAGTACTTACATTGTTCAATAAACCTAATAATCTACATGGACTAATTCTGACTTATGGATGTCCTGCTTCAGTAAATCAGGGTGATTTTCTCCAGTGAATAATAGACGAGTGCAGTGTGCCAGTACCTTAATTAAAGAGCGGCTCTCTTAGTCTTGATCTCATTTTAATTTACAGGGTAATACTACAATAATATCACTAATGGAAGGTACATTAAAGGGCATCAAGTAGCATTAACTGTATTAAATTATGGTACTTATGTTAATTAACTGCTGAAGCAAGATGGTTCTAATGGCCAAAAAGGTCATCTAATGCATAAATAAAATCTACTCAGATGAGGGGTGAGAGGAGAAATTAGAAGTAGATGTTTGTTCTGAACATCTTTTTATACAGACAGGGGGTTAAACTCAAAAGCTGTTAAATATAGATAATGTCCAAAATATTTTCTTAGTTACACCATTGGAAGCTTTGATTTTTAAGTATTTTGTTTCCTTCTAAGCTTTCCATAATTAAAATAATTGAAAAAATGAACACTGTATTTGTCAGCTGCATAGATTTTATGGAATATAAACTCAACATTATTTATTGTTTTTTTGAGGTAAACAGTTTCAAGAAAATAATGTGATTTAATGTAATAATTTGTAAATCTGAAAGACAAATGAATCTTTAGTAATCTACTCATTTATTTTTAAGATACGCTATCAGCCACATATCAAGTTACTGATTTTAGCCATAAGACAGTGGAAATTCTATTTTAACAGTAAAAACTTGAAGAAAGTGGCCTGGAAAACTCCTATCAACATCTTCAGTATTTACCCTTTAACAAAATATTCCTAAAGGTAATTATTGGTCATTTTTTCTCAATGGTCATTACACATTTCTTATCCCTTGCAGTGCCTCCTCAGGCTCCATTATAGGCAATTGACTGTCATAATAGTGAACAGTATTTTTTCCTTTTTCTACTTCCATTGTTTACCTCCAAGAAAGAAGCCTTGGAATATTAGCACAGAAGTTTCACTTCAACAAACTTTTTGGTGAGATCTTCACTTCATGGCTGCCTGTGCTCAGAATCACACTTCCCTGCCTAATCCCAGGACCTGCAAAGGGCCAAGGCCAGAGCCACTATGACTAGGTGCCAGGAGTGAGGCAGGCCCCCAATGTCGCTCTCAGGAGTCCAGCTTCTACGTGTAAACCCTTATTCTTTGAATGTCACTACCTTTGTAGTTGCTGTAATTAGAACAAGGTGAAGCTGACATCATGTTCTTGAAGCACAGCTTCCACGCGGTTAGTGCAAAAAGATGTGATGTCAGGTAAAAAAGAACACTTGGAGAAATGCAAAAGTATAAAAGCAGTAGAGTACTTTTTAAATTTCTGGAAAAATCTGTGTAACCACAGAAGTGACTTGCTAATTAGAGAAGGCTTATCAGTTATTTTGAAGGTTCCCTAAGTCTTTTTCACAACCACAACTGAAGTAAATCTGAAATATTTACTTTTTACCTCTTAGGTAAGAGGCATTCCACAAAAACACTTTTTAAGCATTGAGCCTGGCCTTTATTCTTTTCCAATTAGTCTCAATTACTGAGTTTGGGCTTTACTGCCACTTAACAGATTCTGTTTTTTATAACACCTTCTTGCTTTCTGTCATCAATAAATACTTATCCTCCACTCTGGGACAGATGCTGGCTTTGATGGTAGACAGATGAAGATGCACCAAGCATAGTCTCTGCTCTTAAGGAGCTGATATCCAGAAGGGACACAGACTTTATAAACAACAACAACAAAAAAATGATGATAATGTGGGTTAAGCGCTTTTACTGTGTGAATATTCAAAGTGCTGTGGTAACAGAGAAGAAGCTACTAATGTAATCTGGAAAGAACAGTAAAACCTTTGATAAAGATGTGACATGTATGACGTCTTGAAATATGGGTTTTATTGTGCCAAGCAGCCAGGGGACAATGGATATCCTAGGCAGACAAATTATACCTAAAAACAGCACAGCATGTTAAGGAACTCCAAGCAGTAAGGAAATGATGGAGTTAAGAGTCCTGAAGATGCCCTACCATCTTCTCTTTATGGATCTTCAGCATGTCCAGGAAGCTGAAGGATTCCTACGTCTTTCTCTCTGGGTCTCCTATGTCATAAGAAACCCAAAATCTTATGGAGTCTCCATATTAATTGACTGCAGGTGAGGAACATTTTTAAGGCAATTGTAGTAAAGGCTATTCTGGTGTAATGGTGCAGACTGGAGAGCTATAATATTGCTTAATTGTGGAGCAACTATAGCTCCAAGCCCTATTTCTCAAGTGGAGAATCCAGAAAAGCTTTACACATTCCACAGGAGCCATCATATGGTAGTGGTCTCAGATTTGCTTACAAAGTCAGTAGAACTTGTTGACCGGTCATATTTTGGGGAAGACTTCTTAGTGAATTGGATGGTGGGGTCAAAACTAAAATAGGGAATAAATACTGAAATAGGCTTTTAGTTAATTCATGATTTAGCTAGTTAATTTATTGTGCCATTTCAAGTAGTAGAAATTCTAGTTAAGGATTTGAAAATACTTGTCTAATGTTGTAGAGAGAGATTTGAGCTCAAATATAGGTTTGAGAATTATTACCTTATATGTGATGGTGGATGTTTTGAGAATCAATGATATTGAGGATTTTTTTTTGTTCATAGGTATAAGTGACCATTATAGAACATTTACAGAATCCTGTGGAATATTACTATGTAAAAGGTAATTTCTGAAGGAAATCAAGAAATAATCTGAGAAAATTCAAAGAGAAGGGATTGAGTTAATGTCATTCTAATAGTCCCCACTCATATTTGAGTAATAATCCTTTAAATTTGTATAGCATTCAATTTGCAAAATTCTTGTCAGGTACCTTATTTCCTTTAGTGCTTACAGGACACTTGTGAGACAGGTGTTGGTTAACCCCATTTTGCATAGGCGAAAACTCAGGACCAGAGAAGTGCCATGACTTTTTCTTTAACATCACACATAATAAAGTGGTAAAATCAGGTTTTTCACGACAAACCTTAGGCTTTTTCCAAACATTATGCTCTTACAGTCACGCCAGCCTGAGGTCAGCTCAGTATATGTAGAAGACCCCCAAAATTCCCAAAGAAGCCATCTTTAAATAGCAACAGTGAATCAATACATCTTATGACTCTGCCCATCTTGGAATGTTCTGGGAGTCACACTCCATGGCTTTTGGCTCAGTGTTTTATTACACCAGGCTGCTCTGTGTTTATCTGAACTCTAACTTCTTACTTCATTTTTATCAACTTTCAAATGTGTGATCGGGTTCATTTGTCACATTGTGTTAAGTCTAGGTGTTTAACTACTGAAATCAAATTGTGGTGATAACTTCTTATTTTTTCGTGGGGAGACAAAAATAAGCTGAATTTTCTAAATGTTAATTTTTCTCCAATATTTCTTCATAAACTTTTAGTATGTGCACCTGCTTTCAACTAATGGGCATCATCAAACACTAAAACAAGTCATATGTCTTAATGGATGAACTTGGAAATGGCCAACTACTTTCGCTTATTTTAAGCAAGTTCATACTTCAAGTGAGGGCAATGTGTTTTTCCTTTTAACTTCCACCTGTAAGTCCACATTCTCTCTTCTGAAACTATTGTGAATAAATGTGCTGCCTCTTTCATATAATAAAATTTTGTAAGTTTGTAACCAATGATTCTGTCCGCCAGGTCCTTTTTTCAAGCTAAATGGATATTAAACCATTCCACTAAAATTTAATTTACTCTCCTTTTAAAAGGCAGAATGAAGTCCAGTAAACAAGAGTATTCAAATGAAAAGCATAGTAATCATAATTAAAAATTAAAAAGCAACATAAAATATTGCTACTTAACTCCAGTGGAAACACTTAGAATAAAGACTTTATGGTATGCACCCATCGTAAGTGGACAACTGAGGGCCATTCTGATTTGGGGCATATTTTTAAAATCCATTAGAAGATCTTGAATTATAAAGAGAATATATGCATAAGCAGCTCATTTTCCTCTGAGGTTTGTACTATTATAAGGAGAGAATGTATCTAATAATTCCTCCATTTAAATTATGAAATTCATTAGCACGCAGAAAAACAATCCGGTTTAGGAGCTTGTCTCTTTATCCTTAATTCCCTAGTGCCATAGATTTTTTAAGCTAGTGGGTCATTACAGGAAAGATGTCTCTTTTTTTTTTTTTTTTTTTGACGGAGTCTGGCTCTGTCGCCCAGGCTGGAGTGCAGTGGCCAGATCTCAGCTCACTGCAAGCTCCGCCTCCCGGGTTTATGCCATTCTCCTGCCTCAGCCTCCCGAGTAGCTGGGACTACAGGCGCCCACCACCTCACCCGGCAAACATAAGGTTATTTAAGCAAAAGACCACAAAATGGATAAATAAAATAATTTCTTCCCTCATTTAACTTAGCATTTGTAAGGGAAGCTACATTCCAGCTACATCTGCATGCCCAAACAATGGAAGGCAGGAATACACCAACTTCTGCAGCCCTGTTTTTTATCCTAAATCTGTGGTATACGTCTTCGCAACGTCTTGCTGTCCTTCTGTCCCTAGGATCAGAGTTTTTTCATAACACGTTAGGAGATGTTGGCCATTGTTTGATACTTAGTGTAAGAGTGTTTTGGGACCTATGTGATCAATGGTTCAGTAAAGAGACTATTTCCATTCATTCTCCAAATAAATACAAGAACAAATGTGTTAATGTCATGAATTTTATCACAGTAATTTGATTGTTTGGATTGATATATTGATTCTGTTGCAATATGGGTCTATATTTTCAATTCAATAAGCCACTTTTAGAACTAAGTATATTAGTTTAACCAGAAATGACTGCACTGCACAAAAACTCATGGTTGCTATTTCTACCTCCCTTTTATAGGTACGAAAACTACATCTAAACAAGGTTAATAAATAGCAAAGGGGAAAGGAAAATTTAAAAATTACTTATGTTGGCATATAAATTTATTTCTGAACTCCCCTTAAAAAACATTGAAAAAATGGATGGAAAGGCTTTAAATATGTGAAACAGGAGCCTCACAAACCCTACTGGTCCAGAATATTATAAAAGTAGGGTAGTTACTACATTGGCTCTTTCTTGCATTGTGACTGGTACCTAAGACAACTGATATTGTGCTATAATTATATTTAGAGAATAGAGGACAAGTCATTAGGATTTTAAAATCATTGTCTGTCTTATTTTAGAAGGAAACATTGGCTAAGAGACAAGAGAAACAGATTCTCACTCTGGTTGTGCTAATAATTCTTTGTGAGCTCAGAATAGGTCATAGTTACCATAATCAGAGTCTTCTCATCTACAAAATGAGATTTTTATACTAGTTTACTGTTTCTCAGAATGTACTCTTCAAATAAAGTCCAAGATGGTCAAAAACATTTGGGATGTTTTTGATCCCAATACTTCCTTCTATGAGAATCACAACATATATTCATATATTAAAGACCCTGAGGTGTCCTACGGTAAAGAAACATTTCTATTTTATTGAAGACAGAGCCTCTAAAACTTACTTAGTCAAAAAACATACTAGTACCCCTAAACAACCAGTATTCACAGAACTCATGTAAGGGTAACAAGGTGTCTTCAAGCTCCAACATTGTTGGACTCTTTGTAAGACTGAAGGAAATACATGAAAACATCGTGTGTGTGTGTGTGTGTGTGTGTGTGTGTGTGTGTGTATGTGTTTGTGTGTGTGTGTTTAAACTATTTGCAGTGCTAAGAACAGATTGATTTTTCAAGCAAGTTCCAACTTTAGTCATCATCCTCCCTATATTACTGCTACTTTGGGTGAAAAAGTGAGACTATCTTAGAGAAAGACTAACCTCAGTGGAGAGTATCTCTCATTTTTTTTTCTTTTAACTGTCGCTCTAATTTTTTGAAACTTGGAGTACTATGCATCTTTGTTTAAGAATTATAGGAAATTAAGTACTGTATTGGAATAAATAGGGATTTTTTTGTTTTGTTTTTAAGCTAGTGAAATTGTGATAGAAGAGTCAGCAAAGATGTGAAAAATGAAATGCCAAGTGGTACAATCTGGTGTATTTTGTAGATAAATGGAGATGCTAAAGGATTTTTATTCCTCCCGTATGTAAGCGCCTCAAACTCTAATTACAGCAATGAGCTAAAATCATGCATTTAAAGAAAAATAAGATTAACCAGTATTTAATATATTCTTTTTTTTTTTTTCATTTGCTTTGGAGGATATTCTTGAAACCACAAGCTAATTTTAGTTAAATGAGTCTTGCCTTTCTTTTGCTAATTAAGACTGTTAATGAATAACAAATCAGAGCCCAGTAAAACTAAACATTGTATACAGCTAAGGAGTATCACCTTGTCCAGGAATTGTATTTTTGGCCTGGCTGCTTTTACTCATTTGGTGCCACCAGAATATCAGGGAAGCAAAGCTGTTATAACATATTAGTGACATCCATGTGTAATTATAGATACTCCAGTGCAGCTGGGAACAGGGAACAGATGGGGGAAGGGTGGGCCAAGAGATGATGGGTGGGGAAAGTCTAGGAGGTCAGAGATTTGGCAGGTTGGAAGGAGATAGCATCATGAACTCCTATATTGGATTTGTATAGACAGGGTGTATGCCACATAGAGTCATAGCATTGCAAAATCGTTTCTTTTAGAACTGAAAAAAAAAAAAAAAAACATAAAAATAATTTAATCTAACTCCTTTTTCAAATGTGAAACAGAATGGTTAAATGAATTAGTCAAGGATGACACTGTTGTATAACTAGAATTTAAACCCAGATGGAACTTTCACTCACTGATCTGCGTCCCATGCCTATAACTGGGCCTGGTACCTATTAAGAGTTCAATAAATATTTATTGATGGAATGAGAGAATGATCAGAGTATCCTTCTGACCATCATGTAGAGGACCATTCTGAGGACGGTTTTCCCATTAGGTATGCTATGGCCACCTCTAAATATTCCCCACACAAGACTGCAAGGGAATTGGAGCTTAGCCCATTGTTTTTGGTTATGTCACTTCATCCAATAAACCAGATTGCAAAGCTTCAGGCTTTAACTAATAGTCCAAACTTAAAGAATAAAATATATCTACTTCAGATAACAGAGTAATATATGTACTCAGGTTAAATGAATACCGCCCCACTCAAATACACACAATTTCTTTTATTATATGTTTGATTGGTCCTTTTAAGATCAAAAATTGTGACCCATAATCCCTTTCCTGGATGAGGAGAAGTCCATGAAAAGGAATGAACTGCTCGCATTCTCAAGCAATATTTAGTATAATCGCAATATCACTATACGTCCACGTCCCAAGGTTGTCTTCAAATGATGTTTGCTTCTTGAGTTTAGCAACCAAGGAGTTTTGAAATGCTACTTAAAAACCTTACAACTTGTAAATGATGTCTTTACATATTGATAGGTTCAAAACTGGGGTTTCAAAGAGTTTGAGCTGAGGAGACATGGAAACAGGCAGTGATCAAACGCAACTATATACATGTATCTGCTGAACTATATACATGCATCTGCTGAAACTTTTATGAACATATGTCTTGATAAAAATAATTGAAGTTCATTATATACTCTTAAGTGGCAAAATAGGATTAAAAATATTAATAGTATGAGGCTAATTATGAGAAGGAGGAAAAAAGAGAGAATGAGACGACACAAATATAGCTAGCTAATACTGGTGGAATTGTGGGTAGTTTTTATCTAATTAGTTGTGATTTTCTATTTTTTTTCTTTTTACTCATTGTATCATCAGAAAAAAAATAGTTTTTAAAATTAAGTTAAAATTCAGCAAAGTTATAGGATACAAAAACAACACACAAACATGAGTTGTGCTTCTATACAGTAACAATGAATGATCCAATAGGAAATTAAGAAAACAATTCCATTTACAATAGTGTAAAAATAATAAAATGGTTAAGAATAAACTTAACCAAGAATCCAAAAGTCTTGTACACTAAAAACTACAAAACAGTGCTGAAAGAAATTAAAGAAGACACAAATAAATGGGAAGACATCCTATGTTCATGGATCGGAAGTCAATGTTGTTAAGATATTAATACTACCCAAAGCCATCTACAGATTTAATAGAATCTCTATCAAAATACCAATGATGATATTTTCAGAAATAGAAAAATCCATACTAAAATTCATATAGAATTTTACGGAACCTGGAAATAGCCAAAATAACATTGAAAAAGAAGAATAAAGCTAGTGGCCTCACTGGGGTTTTTATGTTGTTGTTCCTTTTTTTTTTTTTTTTTAATTTCAAAACTTACTACAAAGTCACAGTAGTCAAAACCGTGTGGTACTGACATAAAGACAGACATACAAACCAAAATAAACCCTCACATATATGGTCAAATGATTTTCAACAACATTGCCAAGACCATTGAGTGAGGAAAAGACAGTCTTTTCAACAAATGATTCTGGGAAAACTGGGTAGTCACATGCAAGAAAAACAAACCAAAAAAGGAAGTTGGACCCTTACCTTACATCATATACAAAAATTAATTCAAAATGCGTTAAAGACCTAAATGCAAGAGCTAAAACTATGCAAAGCTAAAACTATGAAACGTTTAGAAAAAAAGCAAAGGGAGAAAACTTCATGACATTAAATCTGGCAATAATTTCTGGATATAACATCAAAAGCACGGTCAACAAAATCAAAAATGGGTAAGTTGAACATCAAAATTAGCAACTTTAGTGCATCAAAGGACACTATCAACAAAGCGAAAAAGCAACGCACAGAATGGGTGAAAATATTTGTAAATCATATATTTGATATGGGATTTTTATCCAGAATGTATAAATTACTCTTACAATTCAACAACAACAAAAACCTAATTAAAAAATGAGCAAGGGACTTAAATAAACATTTCTCCAAAGAAGATATAAAAATGCTTAATAAACACAGGAAAAGATGCTCAAGATCATTAGTCATTAGGGACATGCAAGTCAAAACCACAGTGAAATACCACTTCATACCTGTCAGAATGATTATTATTCAAAAAAATAAAATAATGTGTTTGGAAAGGACATGAAAAAATTGGAATGTTTGTGCTATACTGGTGAAATGGTACAGACACTGTGGAAAACAGTGTGGCAATTACTCAAAAACTAAACGTAAAATTGCCGTATGATCCTGCAATTCCATTCTGGGTGTATATCCAAAAGAAGTTAATGTGGAAGCTTGAACAGATATTTGTACATCTCTGTTCATAGAAGCATGGTTCGCAATAGTCAAAGGTGGAAGCCACCCAAGTATCTATCGATGGATCAGTGGAAAGCCAAAATGTGTTATATACATACAGTGGAATTTTATTCAGCCACAAAAAGGAAATAAATTTTGATGCATACTACAACATGGATGAACCTTAAAGACATTATGCTAAGTGAAATAAACCAGTCACAAAATAACAAATATTGCATGATATGCAACTTAAATGAGTGTCCTAGAGTAACCAAATTCATAGAGATAAAGTATAGTGTTTCTGCCAGAGGCTGGGGGCAGATGAAAAAGAAGAGTTCATTTGTAATGAGCACAAAGTTTCAGTTGGGGAAGATAAAAAAGTTTTGGAGATGAATGATGATGATGGTTACAAAACAATGTGGAAGTATTTAATGCCACAAAACTGTCTATTAATGATTAAAATAGTAAATTATGTGTTATGTGTACTTCAACAAAATAAAAAATCAGTAACTGCACAAACAATACTCCTTGACTCAGCAAAGTAAAACACAGAAATTCTGACATATATCCATGTATCTTTCTTCTCTGTCCTTATGAAATATTCTAGTCTTTTCTCACTTTTAATGTTATTCTTGGTTTTGAGATGGAGGAAGATGTTCAATAGGTTTCCAGGTTTGTATGGGTCTTCACGATGAGGGGTCTAGTTGGAGGAAATAGGATGTGAAGCTCCTTGAAGCAACAGAAAATAAGTGTTAGAGAAAGAATTTGGCCAGAATGTAACTAATCAAAGAACATTTCCTGTGTATAGGAACGATGAAGCACAGACAGGAAGGGAGCTTAAGGGGCAGATATTTTAATAGTAGTGGAGGATATTTAAAATCAGACTGAGTCTTGATTTCATACTATAGGTAAGCAATTGGAACCACTATAGGCCCTTGCAAAGTGGTCTATGTTGGAGATAATGCCAATGTTAGAAAAAGACTTAAAAGATTGTGTTACTCTCTGTGCATAAAATAGTTTGGAAGAGGGACATAATTGACTGTTGAAATAACTTTCATGAAACATGAGGGTTGTGGATAGAGAAAGGAAGAAGTAAATGTGAAAAGTAGGTTTTAATAATACAGAAAGTAGGTTTGCCCCTAACATTTGCAAGGTTGGGGAAAAAAATAAAAATACGAGCCCACATACCATATGCCTAAATATGTATAAAATATAAACTGAACTACACCACTGTTTGACTCATGTTTCCATCCTGAGTCCCATAGCTCACTCCCCACAGTATGACAAAAGGGGCTATCACCTCTCCCGAGCTAGGTCTGCTGCTGCAAGCCTGAGCTAGAGGAAGGTAGAAGCTATGTCCTTGACCCAAGACTCATAAGTAGTAACTGGATCTACATGAACTTGGTATGGAAACTTACCCAGGCAAGCAGCTAGGAGGCCAAACCAGGAAATTTATCCTCTTCCATGATTCACTTCTTCCTTCCAGGATTTCCAGGTAGTTGTAAGCACCTCCCAAAATTACACCAAGATTTCTTCTTCTGGCAGTAACCAAGCATGTCCTATCATGCTGACTCTCCTGTGCCCAACAACTACAAGCTGTGAACTAAATATCAAAACAATTACTTGAAGACCTTGGGGAATGACCAGACACAGGCAGATACCAAAGGGGAGATGATACTTTAAAGAAAGGAAAGGTACTGGGTGAGTTTCCTTTTTTCTGCTTTTCTCTAAGGACCTGCAGGCCAAAGTCTGTGCCATGTATAATGGGGAAAAGGAGGTGCAATTAAAGCCCAGATGGAAAATCCTATTTCATACTGCCTTGAAAACCAGACAACAGAGCTGGGGCAACCAAAATATGAAGCAAGAAATATGAAAAAGAAAGAGCCAGAAGCGAGGAACTCCAAATACTGTGTATAAACTCTGCCTAAATTTCTGGCTAATCCCTCAGATGTCAATGTATGAGCCAGTCTCCCAACAGCCCAGCTAAAGCTGAAATAACTGAACTGAAATTTCAGCTGCAATTGCAGAAGAGACAGAGTGCTCAGTTTGGATTTAGTTACATTCCCTGCCTACTAAATGAAACAAAGTCAATATTCTTCAGGAGAGCACAACAGAATCCAGAGTCTTTCAAAAGTATCATTCACAATGTCCAGATATAATCCAAAATTACTCAAGAAAGAAAGAAAACATAAAAAGATGACCCACATTCTAGAAAAAAAGATAATAAGACTAAACTCAACATGGTCCAGATGCTGGAATTAGCACACAAAGATTTTAAAGCAGCTACTATGCTCATGGATATAAGAAGGTATGCTTTTAAAACATGAAGATATAAAATATCTGTAGGGAAATAGAAATTATTGAAAAAAGTAACCATATGGAAATCTTAGTACTAAAAAAAAAATCTTAATTTTCAAATCAAATTTCACTGGATGTATTTAACAGTAGATAGGAACTGACAGAAGAGTCGGTGAACTTGAAGATCTGTAGAAAGTAGCCAACATGATGAATAGCAAGAAAAAAGGTAGAAAAAATGAACCAAGCCTCAGAGACCATGGGACCAATATCAGAAAGCCCAGTATATGTGTAATAAGTGTTCCAAAAGAGAGAAAAGAGGGAATGGAGCAGCAAAAATAATTGGGGAAGCAATGTTAAAATTTTTCCAAGACACACAAAGATACAGCGGACTCTAAGCAACATGAATATCAAGCAGACCCCAGGCATATAATATGCAAACTACTGAAATCCAATGATAAGAGAAAATCTTGAAAGCAGCAAGAGAATAAAGACGCATTACATATATGCAAAAAAAAACCCATAAAATTCTCATCAGAAACAATCACGATCAGAAGACAATGGAACAATGTCTTTAGAGTGCTGAGAGAGAAAAACAAAACAAAACAAAACTGTCAACCTAGGATTATATATCCAGTGCAATTATCTTTTACAAATGAAAGCTTATTAAATATATTTTCAGATAAAAGCAAACAAGAGAATTCATTAGCAGCCTATCAGGCCAAAAAGAGTGATACCAAGTGAAAAATTAGAATTTCAGGGAGCAATGAACAATATTGGAAATTGAAAACATAAGGGTAAATCTAAAAGACTTTCTTCCTCATTCTTTCTTTAAAATACATGTTACTATTGAAGGCAAGAATTATGACACTTAATTGTGAGGTTTATAATATATATAGGTGTAATATATAGGACAGCCACAGCATAAAACATAGGAAGAGGGGGTCCATGGACCTCTGTGGTTTATGTTCTTGCATTTAACATGAAATAGTAGAATATTGACCATAAATAAATGATGGAAAATTAAGGATATATATCATAATCTCTAGAGAAATCACAAAAAATAACAACTCAATGAGGAATGTCTCAAAAGTCCTACACAATCAAGCCAAAACTATACCACCCAAGTTCAGGGGAGGGAAGACGCACCATTACGTAAGTAATCTGCCTAGACATCTACTTTTGATGATTTGGGGTTTCTAATGTTTTTGAAAAGCAAAAAGCCAAAACAACAATGACAAGAAACAAGTGCAAGCTTAGGTTTTTCTTCTCACCCCTCTTCTCCTACTGCCAATCACTGGAGCTTGCTGGGCCCTGAATCTTCCAGCGGAGATTGGAGAAGTCCAGAGGTTGAAGGAGAGAGGTTGAGTTTCGTGTTCAAGTCCCGCTCCCATAACTTGTATCTGCTAACTCTGTTACCAAAATTTAAAAAAAAAAATTTTAATAACAGAAAGAAAAAAATTGTGTTTTCCTGTTTTTGACGTATGGGACTCTCTAAAGTCAGGGTGCAGAGCAATGGCTGCCCTTGAAGAGGCCCATGTTCAAAAGTAGTGAAGGATAGAAGAGGGAGATATATGTATCTATAAAGTTTGATCAAATTTTTCATACTCAGGAACCAGACTGGGTAGTGGTATCATTAATATTATTTTCGGAATTGAGAAGGTTATCTATTTGAGCCTACATTGAGCTCATATTTTAACTTAAAAAATGTAGAGAGGAGATTCAGTGATAAGTATTTGTTAGTGAATGTATGAGTAAATTGGCCTATAGATGATGTACAACTACACAAAATTGCTATTTTACATCTTAAAATTTCCATCCAAGTACAAGTATTTCTTTAGAAATAAACAAATGGCAACAATTATTATCTTTACCAATTGCAGCTCCAATATTTCTGAAGGACCCCAGAATACCTAGAAACTATTCTCACACAGCGTCTAATCCTGAATGCTTTCAGCCATTGATAACTGGTATTATAGTCAGCTGGAAAACTCACCAATAGTATAACCACAAAGAGTAGGATTCCGTACTTAGAGGCAGAAGCCTTGGTCAAAACTTTAAAATAATAATAATAATAATAATAAAACACAAAGAGAAAACAAAGTAAGAAACTTAAAAAAAAAAGGAAATATGATTTTGGTTGGAAAGTATATTACAAAAATATATTGTTTTTCTTTGGAAAAGTGTTTTTAAAAAAATGAAAGAAAAAAGGAAGTGGCATTTTTGTGGGAAATTCTAAAGGTGCAATAGAGCTCTTTAACAGCATGGTACAGTATTCTACACTCCCAGGAAGAGCAAGTCAGTTGAGAATCCCATCCACATTCACTTTAGGACCATTATTATTGCCCACCTTGCTGACTATGGATGGAGGAATACAAGGATGCAGCATATAACCCTTCCTGGTTCAAAGCTAGACCTCCGGCTCCAGTAGGGGCTCTCAGATTCTCTATGGTTCTCAGATCTTCCCACTTCTCAAGCCATTGTTAACCTGGGAAATTAGCAGGTTACAATCTATCAGACGGGGCTTCCTCTGTGTTCCAGGGTGACCCATTTAAAGGAAGTGATGAAGCATGCTGGAAAGTGTATAGTGTTAATATCAAAGGAGACTCTGGCAACCAAAGTGTATAGTGCTAATATCAAAGGAGACCCTAGCAACCACCTTCTTAACCTCTGCACTAAATAGGATTTAAAATATAACGATCCTATAATGTATAACATACACTTATATGAAAAATATTCCAGAGTAAGTGAGAAATATACTGTAATTTAAAAAGGAAAGGGTTTCATTTGGCAAATAACTGTAACCATTTAATTAAATCTGTTAATGCCATGCAGACATTTTGCTATTTTAGTAACAATTTATGTTTGTGGACTAAGAAAGAAAAGAATAAGCAGTTATGTTTAGTAAACTAGAAATGACTTTGTTAGCTTTGTGAGAACATGATAATTGGTAGGAATATAAAGGGGTAAAACATTATTTAGCTGGGAATCAGATCACGTGAATTCTTATCCCAGAACTGTAACATGGAAAATAATATCTACCTACTTCTCTTTCAAGAATGTAAAATATAATACAAATAAATGTAAACTCTTAAGTGTTTTGTGCTTAGCGTAATAGTTCCTGGCAGCGTTCCAGTTGCTAGAGATACAAAGATGAAAAGCCAGAGTCCCTGTCCTCAAGTTGCTACCATCTGGATGAGTTGACAGATACTTCAAGAGAAAAATTATAAAGCATCATGGTTTGTACAGTGATAAGGATGTGCATAAGTTACTGTGGCAACAGCAGGGAGGAGGAAGAGCAGCAGCCCAGACCTCTGGGAGGACAGACGCTTTCTGGAGGACATTCTGATAGTCTCAATTTCATCAAGGTTATTTCTAACAATTATCTCCATATGTTATATTAAACTAAATGAAATTCTCATTATTAATCATTTTAAATGGCTGATTATCTAATGGTTGAAAATATCTTTTGCCTTATTTTAGTACCAGATCTGTATATACACTTAGAAAGACATATTTTATTTCTCCTTTCCCTAAGATAGGCATATCCAAAAAACTGATTCACAGTGGAGGTGGTTTCAGACACACAGAAATATTGAGTAAAATGTGGACTTGCAAGACCACATGTTGTTTAATGAGACTGAATGAAAGACTCAATTTTCAATACAAAGTTAATGCTGTTTTCATTAAATATAAATGTTATTTATGGAAAACAAGAGCCCTGCAGAAGCAAAAGAATGCCTCTCAGGGTTACACATTTTGTATTTGTTTAGCACTGATGAGTTTAAACCAAGAGGCTTCTTTGCAATTTGATTATTTGCTCCTTTCCTTGATATTGATTATTCTATCAGATTTTTCTACTAACAAAAACATATATAAATATTCCAGTATTATTATACTATCAAAATGAGATGCCAGAGGAAATTACACACCACAGTTAAGTTTTTGATACAAACTAAAATCAGAAAAAATCAAGTGTAGTTTGTTAATGAACTCTGGTTTACATAGAGAGGTAACAGAGAGTGGCTTTCAGGCTGACAGACCTAGGTTCAAATCCCAGCTCCTCCATTTGCTTACTTGATAGACTTTAGAAAAATCACATAACTTAAACATCTCAGAGTCTCAGTCCCCATCCATAAAACATACAAATACTATCCACATTTGCAAGTTGTTTTCAATTTTATTAATGTCTATAAAAAGCAAGTACATATTAAACTAAGTAGTGGTTATTACTATGAGGCTCAGGAATGGTAGCTACAGTGAATATTATGACTCTGAAAGTAGCTTGGGGCCAGGTGCAGTGACTGTAATTCCAGTGCTTTGAGAGACCAAAATGAAAAGATTGCTTGATGCCAGGAGTTTGAGACCACCCTGGACAACATAGCAAGACCCCATCTCTTATAAAAAAGAAGGAAGTTTTGTTTTATTTTTAATTTTTTTATATTAGTCTCACAACAACATATTGGCTCTGCCAAACTTAACCACTAATATTTTGTCTTCCTCTACTAACTCTTTCCACTTTCCTATATTGATGGACTGAGTTTATATTTATTCTGCTATATAATTCATATCCTATTGTACTGCCATTAATGTGCACTTATCTGTCTTAATTGTTTCCTTCCTCTTTAAAGACCTCAGCAGCTTAAATTTATCATTACCATATTCCTAGAGTTCTCTATTGGTAGAGATTCCCATGAAAATTAAAACTGGGAATTACAAAAGGGGAAGGGCAAGCTTAGTTTTCTAAGATTGGCTTCTTGAGCCCTGGGTAATGAAGTTATATTATACCCCATTTCCTCTGGGTTGCAGATGTGCATTTATCCTCACCGATGATGGATGGCCTACTTTGACATTTTGCATGGATGGCTCTTGAGAATGAAAATCATACTTATAAAAGATTCATTGGCTCATTGTACAGTCCTAACATTGTCACCTTGACACACAGTGACAGCATTGTAATATCTATTGACCCTGTTGGTCAGCACAAAAAAGGAGAATATGTTTCAGGATCATCTAACAGAGAAAAAGAGTTTGGGATATCTTTTTCATAGAATGCAATAACTAATGAATTTTTAGTTCTATTTCTCTTCTGATTTCAGGAAAGCTGGTTTTGAAAGACAGCAAAACCCTTGTGTGCTGGGGAGGTTAAGAGGTCACCAACTTAAGAATCACATCCAGTTTAGAGGTGAATCCATGAGTTGTGAGGGAACTGGAACAGAGTTTCTGCAAGAAAAGGAAAAAATTATGTGAGTGCATTGGAGTGGACAATTTACTAAAGAAGATAGGATAAAAAAGAATTATGTATTAATAAATGACATTAAAAACCCATTTAAAATTAGTCACTCTTTATAAGTGACTTTTTGTTTAGTAGTCCTATTTTATATACATTTTATATTGAATATATTCTATTTTAAAAGCAAAGTAGACTTATTAAAATAAGCATTTTGCTGGGTTTAGGAATAACTTATAATCACTTTGACCATTTAAAAATAAAATGTGACTAACATCAATTTCTGTGGAAATTCTGACATACAAATATGTTAGCCCCCTGAATTAAAGAAAAAGTATGACTGAAGCATTAATAGAATGATAATTACAGAGGCATTACCATAATCATAAGAGGAATGCCATGGTTCAGATTTAACTGCTTTGCACAAATAAAACAGTAAACTATAAAAAATGTAAAACATAAAGGAGGCCTCTGTACATTGAGATATGTGTCTTTGTACTCAACTAATTAGTTGCTACTGAATGTTTTTGCTTTGCTCAGTGGCATGTGGTACATAAATCATTGCAATATGTTAAATGCAAATGGTTGTTAATAGAGAAACCATCTGCTCCATGCTGGAGAGTTTGTTAAAAAGAATGTGGTGAACCTACTTTGGATAATGTTGAAAAACTCAAATGCCAAATTTCTAAAATGAGCTGCCTCTGTTAACCCCAACATTACTAATACTCCCCTGGCCTTTTAAATTCTCCAAGTTCATCACTAAAACACTCGTAACACAATCTGTGCTGTTTTAAACAACCCCATTGGCTATTTCTAAAGGCAGAATATCCTACAGAGGTATCACACCACAGAGACCTACGGTGTTCTAAAATTGTGTTCAGGGATTTAGAATGACCAATAAATAATCAAACAATCCTCTCCAAAACATCTTTGCTAACATGGATAAGACACACTCCCTATCCCTGTGCCTCCTAAAAGCTATTCCTTTGCAGCTATAGATCACTGGTAAGTTGCTGGCTGATGATGAAATATCATGGGTATCATCAGTGTTTGCAACCTCCACCTCTTGTAATCTACAATACTGTATTTCTTCAAAAGATCATCAGTGCAGAGGGGAGCCATGATTTCTCTCCCAACATACTTTATTAGATGTTGTCACATAGTTTCCTAATAATGTCTGCCAGACTCACTGGTGACAGTATAAAACATGGGAAAATTAGTAATAGGACAGGAATCAGAGCCTTCATAATTTCTAATGTCACACTCCACTTTTTGGCAAAACGGGAATGTTCCTTAATCCTGCCCTTTCTAATCAGCTCCTGGTCAAGGCTGCTGTCAATATATTTAAGAGCAAGCTGCCATGATGATCTATTACATTAATATCCATTGGAGGTGTGCTCACACGATGCAATACCCGAAACAGAACCTTGGCCATGAGAGAACAAGCATAGAAATTAACTATGGATGAAGATCTTCAAGCCCACAGTTTCTCTGAAATCAAATGCAAGGTATGATTATTGGCCTACTGCTATCTTGGCTTTCTTGACCCTACTTTTTTTTTTTCCCCCTTTCATTCCCCACTCCTATTTTTGGCTTTTACAGTATCTGATTTAAGACTGTGCTTTTGGGGATTCGCCTGCAGAAGAAAAGGCTGCAGGAGAGCTCATTAGCCCAGCAGACGCTCTATCCCTGAACGAATTATACAATGAAAAGCTGCTTCTGAGGGCCACCAAAAAGAGCCAGGGCTTTGTGGAGACAGGCAGCCCTGCAGTGCAATACAAGCTTTTTATTTGTTAAAAAGGAATTTTGTACTAAAAACATTTCTCTTTGTTTGTTCTCATGAAAAAAGGAGCCTCCTGAAGGCTGCATGCCTTTGATGACTCCATTTTAAAATGAACACTTGTCAGTTTCCAAAGGGGGCTGCTGCACTTGAAAGTTACACAAAACCATTCCGAGATGGAGAGAGACTGGCACGATAATCAGACAAGAGATACCTGAAAGGCAGAGTTCTGGCTGTGAATTTGAGAAGCTGGAATATTGAATTAGATTCTAACAATGATCCTGAGTCTTTACAAAGCCCATGTTTTAGACTTGGAGCCTAGAAAAAAAAAATCTTACATTGTCTAATTACATTAGTTTATTGAGCTATGGTATCACTTTGGTTCCCAGAATGCCACTTTAATTTAATTTAGATTTTGTTACTTCTTCCCCTCCAAAAGGAAAACTTTACCATAGAGGCATATTTATTGTTTTTAATGCTTATGTTTGGAAACATTTACTAATTTATTTTCCCACTTAATTACAGGGAACAGGAGGATTGATTCTTTAAACCTACAGATGATATTTACCAAAGTTTTTATGGAAATAGAAATGAAAAGTTTCTTTGATCTAAAATTATGATCTGATTTTTCTTGTTGGTTGGTTTGTTTTGTTTTTATTTTAGGAGAGGACAGGGCACCTAGGGAGACATGAAGAGCCAACAAAAGCCAGCTGCATTCATCAACCTTGAGTCTTTTGTGTAGGGAAGTGCATTTGGGTCATTGCTGCCTTCTTGGCAGAATCCTTTGGGGCCTCCCCAGTATACTTGCTGATATTTAGTGACACACACACCAGCAGGGAGGGGATTCAGACACATTCCATCTGTTGGTGTTTTAATTTTTTTCAAGTCTACTTGATGAAGTGTTTGTCAGCAAACTTGTCGTTCTGTTGTATTTGTGAGTTTTGGGCACTGTTCTTGGGCCCAAAGATATCTCTGTGATGCAAAACAGAATTTCATAACCCTCCCTTAATACCTTTTTTATACTGTCAGTGTCCTCAATTCTAAAACATTGTTCTCACTTTTATTCTGAAACTTTTTGGGTCATAAGGTTCAAGTTGTCTAGTTGACTGACAACAGTGTTTATTTATCCTCAAAGATAAGGTTAATTTTTTTAAACCTTGCCTTCTCCTTTACAGTGTGGCATTCTGCTTCAAAACAGCAGGAAAAATGTTGATTTCTGAATAAAACGTCTAGTTTTCTTTAAAACAGATGAAAACTATGTAGTTTATTTTTACTACCAGGAAAAGCATAGCAAATATTGATATCCCTGGAGTACTTCTAAAATGTCACTTGTAATAGTTTTGTCTTTCTAAGAAGGATAAGACCCAATAATTCCAAGAGATACTAGGGATCACATTATGTTGTAGGTCTGACCATGAAAATCTCTCCAAATGTTCGAGTTTGTCTCATTTATTTAACTGGGAATTTAAATGCAGAGTTCCAGAGCTATACGGAAAATCTGGGTAAAATCATATAACTGATCTCTACCCTGCTTGATGACAGAATCAGTTACCAAAATAGAGAAGAGCTAACATTTGAAACATTATAAGCCGGAAGTACTTACTATTAGCTAATACTTAGAATAACTGACCCTTATTATTCTTTGTGTGAATCCAAAGAGCCCAAAGGGTTATTTTCAAAGTTCTGTGGATTATGCTGGAAGGCAGTGTGCTCAGCAGGTCACAAGACAGGTGTGAGCCACTGTGGCACAGAAGTTACAAACATAGCAGCAAGGGAGAGCGGGTTACTTTGGCTGTCTCCTTTGAAATGGCATTTTTCTGGGATAGGAATTTCAGATGGCATTTCATATTATTCATGACGGCAACCCCTCAGTCCAGGACCATTGTTCTAAAAACCCACCTGCAGACTGATAACTGGCCCTCATCTTAAACAGTCTGAATGTCACCCACTGTATTTTTGTATGCAGCCTTTGCAGTACCTTAGAGATTCTTTTACCTCAACTAATCCCCATAAGAAAAATGTGCTGCCTGCCCTAGATTTTCGCTGTTTTTTTCTTTTTCTTTAAAAACTTTCTGATTTGAAGGATTTTCATTCCTAGGTTATGTATCTGACATGGTGAGCAACACCCTCTTCTCATTTCCAGACTGAGGGTACATATAGTCTTCTCAGAATTGAAAGTGTTCATTAGTTCACTTGGCAGAGATTGTATAACTTAAGAATCTATTTTCTGAGAAGAGATTTCCTTCAGGCCCCAATGTATCAGAAAAGGTACAGTTATACCAACCAGCAACACACACAAAAGGCACACCTGATAAGCCTCAATTTTAGTTGGGGTCTGGTGTCTCCCTGCCTGTGTGGCTGACGTGTTGCAGTCTGATTTGCCCAGGCATTGCAATTTCTATAGATTTCAAAAAAGGAAAAATGTAGGAGACTAAGAAATACTGAACTACAGCCAACAAGAAATGACTGAAGTTTTTCTCCATCAGTAATACAGCTCTGGAAGAAGATTGATCGCCGATCACTTTGGAACTATGAGGAAACTGCATTTCTTTGGTTCTGGGTGTGGATTTAGTATATCA
This sequence comes from Theropithecus gelada, assembly GCF_003255815.1. Taxonomy (NCBI): domain Eukaryota; kingdom Metazoa; phylum Chordata; class Mammalia; order Primates; family Cercopithecidae; genus Theropithecus; species Theropithecus gelada. Next base: position 135,445,420 of record NC_037668.1, read on the forward strand.
GCTGGCGAGAGGCAAAGTGGTGTGTGAGTGAGCCATTCTGATACCCTTTAAGACTGCAGGTTGGAGAAAAAGACCATTCATTTGAGGGTAACTCAGATGCAGAGTGGGGACTCAGCAGAGAACTGTATTCCAGGTAGTCGCATGGACATGACCCATGCCCCTTTCTAGGATGGCAGCTTAACTACATAGGTTCTGGTGGCTGTTCTGGATTTAGAATACATTTCTCTCAAGGTGCACAAAAATCTGCTATATATTTAGATTTTTTTGGCAAGTTTTAAAAAACTCCTCAGAGATGTCAAAACAAGTGAAAAATTTATATCCAAGATAAAATGTTCAGTAGCTAGTTTAAAAAGGAACTTTGATCAAACTGAGGGGACCAGAATAGCATTTGGAGGTTTACTGCAAGGCACCCCTTACTTAACGCATTCTTTCAAGATTGCTTAAAGATGACTAATCTTGCCCCTATAACAGCCAGGACTTTCTTAGTTTGTATATGCATTTCTGAAGAATATGCACATAGTAGGAATTCAAAAAACAGCAGCTGCATCTTAGTTCTTTCACCTCTGCCATGATCTCTTTTCTATCCTAAAAACAAACAAATGAAAAATCCTTTTTGTGGGGACATGTGCTGACCCAGGAAAACAGTGGTGGCAGAAGCAGCTAGAGCATGTTTTCAGGATGGAAGGAAGAGGAAGAGGAAGGGAATAAAGAACAAGGCAAAGCAAGCAGGAGGAGCAGACTTCTAGAATGACACAAAAATGGTCAGAGTAAGGCTTCCTATCGCTTAATGGGCATCTTTGTAGTCATGCAGACTGGATTCAAATCTGTCTCTCCATCATTTACCAGCTGTGTAACTTGGGTGACGACTTATCTCTGAGCAATAGTTTCCACGTCAGTAAAGTGAGAATAATAACTGGCCTCAGGCTGAGCATGGTGACTCACACCTGTAGTCCCAGCACTTTGGAAGACCAAGATGGGAGGATTGTTTGAGACCAGAAGTTCAAGATCAGCTAGGCAATATAATGAGACCCCCGTATCTAGAAAACATTAGAAAAATTAGCTAGGCATGGTGGTGGGTCCCTGTAGCACCAACTACTTGGGAGGTTGAGGCAGGAGGATCTCGAGTCTAGGTGATCAAGGCTGCAGTGAGCCGAGATTGCTCCACTGGATTCCAACTTGGTCAACAGAGTGAGATCCTATCTCTTAAAAACAAACAACACTGCCTCATGGGATTGTTGAGAGAATTAGCATATAGTGTGCTGCACTTGGTGGCTAGTACATACATGGTAAGAATTGTTATTTGTCATGATTTATCTGTGTTAGTCCATTCTCACACTTCTATGAAGAAATAGCCAAGACTGGGTATAAAGGAAAGAGATTTAGTTGACTCAGTTCTCATTGCTGGGGAGGCTCAGGACACTTACAATCATGGCAGAAGGCAAAGGAGAAGCAGGCACCTTCTTCATAGGGTGGCAGGATGGAGTGAGTGCCAGCAAGGGAAATGCCAGATGCTTATAAAATCATCAGATCTCGTGAGAAATCCCTCACTATCATGAGAACAGAATGGGGAAAACTGGCCCCATGATCCAGTTACCTCCACTCAGTCCCACCCTTGACACATGGTGATCATGGGGATTACAATTTGAGGTGAGATTTGGGCGGGGACACAGAGCCAAACCATATCATATCTGTGGTCCTGACATCCTTGCCTTCTGACTGCCTATCTTCTCTATCCCCATATTGGTACCTGGTTTTTGTTTGTTTGTTTTGTTTATTATTATTATTATTTGAGATGGAGTCTCACTCTGTTGCCCAGGCTGGAGTGCAGTGGCATGGTCTTGGCTCACTGCAAACTCCACCTCCTGGGTTTAAGCAGTTCTCCTGCCTCAGCCTCCTGAGTAGCTGGGACAACAGGTGTGCACCGTGACTCATGGCTAATTTTTGTATGTTTAGAAAAGACGGAGTTTTGCCATTTTGGCCGGGATGGTCTTGAACTCTTGACTGAAGTGATCTGCTCACCTCAGCCTTCCTAAATGCTAGGATTACAGGCGTGAGCCACTGTGCCTGTCCCTGGTACTCTTCTTAATCATTATGTTAATACCTCTATTTTACCAGCTTCCATATTAAGCCATTTTCCTTAAATCATTTCATTTTCATCAAGGGCTGTGCACTGTTGTGCCTCAGCCACTATCAGATGCACCAGCCTCAGCTCTCAGACCTCCCTCCCACCTCCAAACCTTGTCTTGTTCTGAATTTTTTCATTGCTCCTGCGATGACAATGGGTAACAAACATTTTAGTAAATTAATTCAAATAAATTGATTTCTGCTATGGTGTCTAGTATAAAATAGAAAATTTCATATCCAAGTTGAACCCTGCCTGTCTTTAAGATATTTAGGATAATGCTGATAATGCTGTGTGCCTTGCACCTAGTAAGTGCACAATAAATCTTGGCTGCTTTTATTACCATTATTATTGTTGATAGGAATATTATTATACTGTTCTCTGTGCTTTTACTTATGGTTCTCTCAAATCTATTTTCCACTCTACAGTCAAAGTTCTCTTTTACAAACGTAAATCCACTATTTTAGTGCTTAATATCCTCCCACGGCTTTTTGTTTGTTCGTTTGTTTGTTTGTTTTTTGAGACGGAGTCTCGCTCTGTCGCCCAGGCTGGAGTGCAGTGGCCGGATCTCAGCTCACTGCAAGCTCTGCCTCCCGGGTTTATGCCATTCTCCTGCCTCAGCCTCCCAAGTAGCTGGGACTACAGGCGCCCACCACCCCGCCCGGCTAGTTTTTTGTTTTTTTTTTTTAGTAGAGACGGGGTTTCACCGTGTTAGCCAGGATGGTCTCGATCTCCTGACCTCGTGATCCGCCCTTCTCGGCCTCCCAAAGTGCTGGGATTGCAGGCTTGAGCCACCGCGCCCGGCCCTCCCATGGCTTTTGAATGCATTTCAGATAACTTGCAAACTCTACCTCCTGTCTCTAGTGCCCTCCGTAGTGAGCCCCTGCCTCTCTCTGACTTCCTCTGGGATTACCATTCCATTGGTCCCTCAGCTCTAGCCACAGAGCCGCCTTCTGTTCCTCAGTTGCCAAGCTTGTTCTTGCTTTAGGACCTCTTCATGAGCTTCTAATTTCTCTACCTGGAATGCCATTTGCCTGACATTTCATGGATTCCTTTACATTAATCAGATACCATACCAAAAATCACTTCTGAGAGTCATTTTCTCTCCAACAGCAACCCCACCCTGATTCTATTACCCTGTTGTTGTTGTTTATAGCACTGAGTTCTATATAAAAGATCTTAATTATCCATTTTTTAATTTATTTTTAATTTTTTTCTATACATATATGTAATTTAAGTTATATGCATAAGATCCTTTTTAATGAAACATGAAAAGAATGTATGTAGAATAGATCTAGGTTAGGGAGCTGAATAGCAAAATAACCTACCTATGAATCCACCATAGAATTTGAGAAATAGAATATTAGCAACAATGTTTAAATCCCTTATGCATTTCTCCCAAGTGACAATACCATGCTGCTACAGGTCCCTGACTTTCTGACCATCCACACTCACATCTAGAATAACCATTATCTTGAATTATTTTTTCTCATTCTTTTGCTTTGCTCTGTAGTTTTAGCACATTGATACTTATCCCTAAACAATATACTGTTTAGGTTAGTTTTAAGTGTCATAGTGTATGCCTTCTTCTGAGACTTGCTTTTCTAACCCAATATTATGCTTCTGAGAATCATAAATATTGATGAAATAGTATTCCATTGTGTGACTATACCACAGTTTATTTATCTATACTCCTGTCAATGGACACTTGGTTTGTTTTAAACTGCTGCCCTTATAGATATCCTTGTTAAAAGGATTTTTTTTTTTTTGGTATGTGTGTGCAAAAGGTTTCTAGGGAAATAAATACCTTGGAAGGGAATAGGTAAGTAGCACATATTCAGCCTTATAAAATAACCCCCACTTTTCTTCCAAAGTGTTGTTACTAATTTATATTTTCAACAGCAGGTCAAAAAATTGTACTTTCTCTCTATGAGTATTTTCAAACTTACTAATTTTTTCAACCTCATTAATGTAATATAAATTGTGGTTCTGATTAATAATCTCATTACTGATGAAGATAGATACCCTAAATGTCTATCATTCTTGTTTCTTATATTGGGAAATATCTTTCCCTGTATTTTGCCCATTTTTAATGAGATAATTTATCTTTCATTTTAATTGATTCATAGAAATATATAATCAGGATTCTAATTCTTCATCAGTTTTATCTTCCTTTCTCCAATTCACGGCTTGAATTTTCATTCTCTTTATGGTGACTTTTGATGAACAGATGTTCATAATTTGTCATTGATCAAATTTATCCATAGTTGTCTTTATGATGATATGTTTTTGTGTTTTACTTAAGAAATTAAATCTTTATTCTACTACCATATGATCCAGCAATCCTACTTCTGGGTATATATATCAAAAGGAATTAAAATCAGTGTTTCAAAGTGGTTTCTGCACTCCCTTGTTCACTGCAGCATTAGTCACAATTGCCAAGATGTGGAATCACCCTAAATGTTCATTGACAGGTGAATGGATAAGGAAAGTGAAATGCATATATACAATGTGATATTATTCAGCCTTAAAAAAGAAGAAAATTCTGTCATTTGTGACAACATTGATGAGCCTGGAGAACATTATGCTAAGAAATATAAGCCAGGCACAGAAAGACAATATTACATGATCTCACTTATATGTGGAATCTAAAGAAGTCTAACGAATAGAAGCAGAGAGTAGAATGATGGTTGCCAGGGGATGTGAGGTGGAGAAAATGGGAAGATTCTTGTCAAAAAGTGTAAAACTTCAGTTATACAGGATGAATAAGTTTTGGAGAGCTAATGTACAGCATGGTGACTATAGTTAATAATATTGTACACCTAAAATTTGCTAAGAATATAGATCTTAAATGTTCTCCACACACACACAGAGGTAATTATGTGAAGCTATGGTTATGTTAATCGGCTTGATTGTGTAATCACTTCACAGTGTTTATACATGTCAAATTATCACTTAGTAGTATTTAAATATACACAATTTTTGTCTGTTAATTATACCTTAATAAATCTAGAAAAATGCAATATTTGTCTTCCCCAAAACACAGAATCACAGAGATACTCTGTCTTAGCTTCTTCAAAATGTTTTAGGATTTTGCCACTCACAATAAACTCCATGATTCACCTGGAGATCAATTTTATATATGACTGTTTTAGTCACTTTGTTCACTACTATAAAGAAATACCTGAAACTGGATAATTTATAAAGAAAAGAGGTTTAGTTGACTCACAGTTCTGCAGGCTATACAAAAGCATGGCAGCAGCTGCTTCTGGAGAGGCCTCAGGAAGCTTTTACTCATGGTGGAAAGTAAAGCAGGAACAGGCGTCTTACATGGCAGGAGCAGTACCAAGAAAGATGGGGGCAGTGCCACATACTTTTAAAGAACCAGATCTCATGAGAACTCACCTGGGTTCTCATGGGGAAAATCTACCCCCATGATCTAGTTATTTCTCACCAGGCCCCACCTCCAGCATTGGTTACTACAATTCAACATGAGATTTGGGCAGGGACACAGACCCAAACCAATATCGTTCTGCCCCTGGCCCTTCCCAAATCTCATGTCCTTCTCACATTGCAGTATATAATCATGCCTTCCCAACAGTCCCCCAAAGTCTTAACTCATTCCAGCATTAACTCAGAAGTCTAAAGTCCAAAGTCCCATCTGAGATAAGGCAAGTCCCTTCCACCTGTCAGTCTGTAAAATCAAAAACAAGTTAGTTACCTCCAAGGTACAATTAGGATACAAGCATTGGGTAAACATTCCCCTTCCAAAAGAGAGAAATCAGCCAAAAGAAAGGGGCTACAGGCCCCATGCAAGTCCAAAACCCAACATGGTAGTCATTAAACCTTAAAGCTTCAAAATAATCTCCTTTGACCCCATGTTTCACATACAGGGCACACTGGTGCAAGGGGTGGGCTCCCAAAGCCACCTTTGTGGCTTTGCAGGGTTCAGCCCCAGTGGCTGCTTTCATGGGTTGGCGTTGAGTGCCTGTGGCTTTTCCTGGTGATGGGTGCAAGCTGCTGGTGTATCTACAGTTATGAGATCTGGAGGACAATGGCCCTCTTCTCACAGACCCACTAGGCAGTGCTCCGATGGGGACTCTGTGTTTGGGCTCCAGCCCCATATTTCCCCTCTACACTACCTCAGTAGAGGTTCTTCATGAGGGCTTTGCTTCTGCAGCAGGCTTCTGCCTGGACATCCAGGCTTTTCCACATATTCTCTGAAATCTAGGCTTTTCCTGGTGATGGGTTCAAGGTGTTGGTGTATCTACAATTATGGTCTCTGGAGGACAATGGCCCTCTTCTCACAGACCCACTAGGCAGTACTCAAATGGAGACTCTGTGTGGGGGCTCCAGCCCCACATTTCCCCTCTGCAATAAGGCAAGTCCCTTCCACCTATGAGTCTGTAAAATCAAAAACCAGTTAGTTACCTCCAAGGTACAATTGGGTAAACATTCCCCTTCCAAAAGGGAGAAATCAGCCAAAAGAAAGGGGCTACAGGCCCCCTGCAAGTCCAAAACCCAACATGGTAGTCATTAAATCTTAAAGCTTCAAAATAAAGTTAGTGGTCCTAACTGTAAGTGGGCCCCTTTGAGCCACAACTGGAGCTGGAGCAGCCAGCATGTGGGGAGCAGTGGGCCAAGGCTGTGCAAGGTGGTGGGGCACTGGGCCTGGCCCAGGAAACCATTTTTTCCTCCTAGGTTTCTGGGCCTCTGATGAGGGGGCCTGCCATGAAAGTCTCTGAAATGCCTTCAAGGCCTTTTCCTCATTGTCTTGGATATTAACATTTGCATAAGAAAATTAACACTTTTCTTATGCAAATTTCTGTAGCCTGCTTGATCCTCTCCTAAAAATGGGCTTTTATTTTCTACCACATGGCCAGCCTGCAAAGTTTCCATACTTTTACACTCAGCTTCCCTTTCAAATATATGTTCCAGTTTCAAGCCATTTCATTGCCCACACATATTAGCCAAGACTGTGAGAAACAGCCGGGTCAAATTTTGAATGCTTTGCTGCTTAGAAATTTGTTTTGCCCAATACCCTAAATCGTCATTCTCAAGTTCAATGTTCCACAGATCCCTAGGGCAGGGCACAATGTAGCCAACATTTTTGCTAATACATAACAAAGGTGACCTTTGCTCCTGTTCCCAGTGAGTTCCTAATTTCCTCTGAGACCTCCTCAGCCTAGACTTCATTGTCTACATCACTATTCACATTTTTGTCACAACAATTTAACAAATCTGGAAAGTTCCTCATCTTCCTGCCTTCTTCTGAGCACTCCACACTCTTCCAACCTCTGCCAGTTACCCAATTCCAAAGCTGCTTCCACATTTTCAGGTATTTTTATAGCAATGCCCCACTCCTGGATACCAATTCTCTGTGTTAGTTTATTGCACTGCTACAAAGAAATACCTGAAACTGCATACTTCATGAAGAAAAGAGATTTAACTGGCTTATGTTTCCACAGGCTGTACATGACGCACGGTAGCAACTGCTTCTGGGGAGGCCTCAGGTTGCTTTTACCAATGGCAGAAGGCAAAACAGGAGCAGACATCTTACATGGCAAGAGCAGTACCAATGGGTAGAGAGGTGCCATGCACTTTTAAACAGCCAGATCTTATGAGAGCTCACTCACTGTCATGAGACCAACACCAAGGGGAAATGAACCCCAGTGATCAAATCACCTCCCACAAGGCACTGCCTCCCACATTGGGGATTACAATTTGACATGAGATTTCGGTGGAGACACAGACCCAAACCACGTCAATGACCCTGAAGTGAGATCCAGTTTTTTTTTTCTACTTGGATAACTAATTGTTCCAGCACCATTTATTGAATAGTTGTAGAGATACAGACTTAAATCGGTCGGACATGGTGGCTCACGCCTGTAATCCCAGCACTTTGGGAGGCCGAGATGGGCAGATCATGAGGTCAGGAGTTCAAGACCAGCCTGGCCAATATGGTGAAACCCCGTCTCTACTACAAATACAAAAATTAGCTGAGCATGGTGGCGGGTGCCTGTCGTCCCAGCTACTCAGGAGGCAGAGGCAGAAGAATCGCTTGAACCTGGGAGGTGGAGGTTGCAGTGAGCCAAGATGGCGCCACTGCACTCCAGCCTGGGCAACAGACTGAGACTCAGTCTCAAAAAAAAAAAAAAAAAAAGAAAGAAATCACCCCAAGCATTATGACATTAATTAAACCGTTAAACACCTGCCACCTGCCCGTATGGGTGGAAACCTGTAGTGCTCAACTGCATCCGTGGGTAAAACCCTATGCTCAACTGCATGGGGATCATCAAAATGCCACTTGCATTCATTTCTGCTGCAGCTCAATAAGTTGCATGCCAGGAACCCTCTTCCATCCCCTTTTGGTCCTTATCAATACTAAGTCTTTCAGAATTTAGTCTACCCCTGGCGTCACTGAAAATTCCCATGTGTGGCCCACATACTTTCTCATCCCCTTCCACTGGACACTCTCAGAGAACCCTTTTGTGGGTATGCTCCATCTCTCATCCAGGGAATGCCTATTGCCTGAGTGAGTAATAAACGTTTCAGTTATTTATGATAGCATAGTGTGATGGGCTTTGACATTATATACTTTAAACGACAAGGGAGCAGTGTGCCCAGCTGTTAGTATCCTAAAAATAATTCACCGTTTCCTGTTGATAAGCAATGCTACTTCTGTCTTATATCGAGTTTCTCTCTACATGAAACTCTTATCATTGAATTGTTCATTTTAGTGAACAGATCTTTTATTTCTAGAATTGTGTTTGGTTAGCTTTCTTTTTTTCTTTTAAACCTGCCTGATCATTTTTGATAGTCTCTGATTCCTCACTTGTGCTTTTAATTTTCTCTTTATTTCTTAAGGCTATCAAACATAGTTATTTTGATCTGATTGTTCAACTTTCCAAAGTCTTTGTGGGTCTAGTTTTTTTTTGTTTTGTTTTGTTTTTTTAACTTTTTTATTGTTTATTCTTTAAATTGACATCATTCTTTTTACTTTTTCCACTGCTTCTCACATATGGCAGTAGTTTTCTGCTACCTTTGTATTTTTTTTTTAGTTCTTAGCTTATAATTGATAGTACTTTATCTTTCCTAATTCTTTAAATAATAAAGATAATAAAGTGAATTTATGTTTTCTTCTTTATGGTACCTAGGAGCAATGGGGACTGGATCTATTTAAAATTATAATTCACAGATTGCAGTCTTAAGGACCATACAGATAGAGTATATTCAAACTTCAGAGCACATAGTGTAGCAATCAGAAACAGAGATATTTGTTCATTTTTCACCACTACTTAGAGCCAAGCCCAAACAAGTAAGTTTCCTTGCCAGTTTTCTCAATAACATTTATAGGAAGTGTGGATGTGTCTATGAAATGTGCATATGTAAACAGACACACACTAATTTGCCCTGTCTCATGAGACCTTAACCTTTCTTGGGTTTCCTTCTTTATATTTAGGGTGATCTTTGATGTAATGGCCTCAGGTCTTTTCACAATACCAGTCCACCTACCACCACCCTCAAACTCCACAGAAATTCAGTAATCCATGGCTTCAGTAATGCTCCGGTTTTATTGTTTATTTCTGACCTCAGTGGATTTTTCTACACTGTTTTACATAGTCTCAAAAGTGTTTATGAATTATTGTGTCCTAAGAAGATTCTAGTGTATTCCAGACCACTATCGTGGCAGAAAGAAAAGTCTTCATATTTTGGGCTGTTTTACCATCATGAAAATATATGCGCTATGAAAGGGATTTAGTCTGTTCTTCTCACCTTTGTCACCTCAGTGCCTGGAAAGTGTCTCCATCCTGGTTATACTTAGGTTTGCATCCAACGACTATGAACATCTGGCATAAGGCCTGACATGGGGATATTTTAAAAGCTCTTTAAGAAATTTTAATGTGATGCTAAGATTAAAATGTTATTGACCTAGAACATAAATGGTAGAGAGTATATTCTCAAAAATATTTATTGAATGAATTAATAAATTTATGTATTTATTTATTTAGAGACAGAGTCTCACTCTGTCACCCAGGCTGGAGTGCAGTGGCACGATCTCAGCAGACTGCAACCTCTACCTCCCAGGTTCAAGTGATCGTCGTGCCTCAGCCTCACGAGTAGCTGGGATTACAGATGCCTACCACCACAGCCAGCTAATTTTTGTATTTTTAGTACAGACAGCATTTTACCATGTTGGCCAGGCTGGTATCAAATTCCTGGCCTCAAGTGATCCGCTTGCCTCGGCCTCCCAAAGTGCTGGGATTACAGATGTGAGCCACCGTGCCAGGCCTATTGAATGAATTAACCAATTTATAAGAATGATTTTTTTTAAGGAAGAATTTGGCTATTTTCTGAAGGGGGTCAAGTCATTAGAAGAAACATATTCTATCCTTTGGGCATAGGAATTAAAGACCACTCTGGCGGTGGCCTGTAATCCCAACACTTTGGGAGGTCAAGGCAGGTGGATCACTTGAGTTCAGGAGTTTGAGACCAGCCTGGACAACATGGCAAAACCCTGTCTCTACAAAAAATACAAAAATTAGCTGAGCATGGTGGCACACGCCTGTAATGCTAGCTACTCGGGAGGCTGAGGCATTAGAATCTCTTGAACTCAGTAGGTGGAGGTTGCAGCAAGTGGAGATCGTGCCACTGCACTCAAGCCTGGGCAACAAGGCGAGACTCTGTCTCAAAAATAAAAGACCAGTCTAATAATGGGGAGAATTTAACCAAGTCTGTCTCCATCTGGGCCTAATCAACAATGCCTAACCAGACAACACAAATCACCAAGCATAATTTTTAAATGCATTCACTGGTGGGCCACACCCCAGTCCTGACAATTGTGTGCAAGGATTCCTTCCTTAGGTTACAGAGCATTGATGTATGCCCTACAGTATATGAGAGTACTATTTGAAAGAAATTATTTTCTGCTGACCTGATCCATTATAGTAGTTGACCTCATTGAGCCATGATCTCATTTAAAATAAATTTCTAAATTTATACTTAACTGGGCCAGAAAAGATAAGCATGCATGCAGTGAACATGAGAAAGGAAAGAAAGGCTAAACGTAATTCGTTCAGGATTATAATGTATTTTCTAGATACTTTGATTGTATACCTCCTTGTCAAAGTCTTGGACCCCAAAATCTCCATAAACATACAATAGCTCAGCTTTTTAAATTTTAACTACTTCATTTCTTCCACAGACGTTTCACAGTTCCTTAAAAACTTCAGCTAATTTCATTCTTTACTTGGCTGATCTGATAGAAATAGTTGAGAAATGGCCAGAAATCCTGAATCACCAAGTTAACATTGGAAGAAAGAGGACAGCTTGATTTTAAAAGCTAACAAAGAACAAAGGGAACTGGAAAAAAATTTATTTTTTGACATAAAATTGTAAATATATTTTTTTTGTCAGTGATATTTAACAATTTGTTTTTTCACAATGACAACTGTAGATTATTCATAACAGGCTATCTGGTCCTTAACGTTCCAGTTATATGTGATTATAATGGTGAGTTGATATAAAATGAAGGGAAATATTGATTAGAAACATTTGAAATATAGATGAAGTTCTTTAGTTAGAATATTAAAGTTGCACTTAGTTTCATATATCTAAGGAACATTTGAAACTGTAAGAGTAGAATTTACAGCATTATATACTACTCTTCTATGTAAGTCAAATCGTTTCTTTTAAATTTCTGACCACTCAAATAATAGATCATTCCATTCAAATACATAGTTAAAATTTTGAAATATATCAAATTAAAAAGGAGCTTTTATTGTGACTCTAAACACTGTGAGAAAGTGTTTACATGACCTAAGAATGCATCTGTAACAATATACACAACCTAAAACTAAATACCTAAGGTATGAATTTTTTAAATCTTTGTAGGGGAAAATGCAATTGAGAGAAAATATTACACTGGACTAAGAAATATTAAGTGTCACCTCTACTTGAGTTATTTTAAACATTTAGTTTTTCAAGCTTTATTGATGAAGATGATACTCTCAAGTTGAGCACTGGAAAATAGACGGGCATGAGGAGATAGTACTTAGTGTGTGTGTGTGTGTGTGTGTGTGTGTGTGTGTGTGTTTTGACATCTATGACTAGAATTAATCAACAGCAAATAGCCACTTGCACATAGATTTGGTCATGAGTGGGGGTTTCCTGTTCTGGATGAGTCTGTCTAATGTAAACTTTTTCTTTATAATCAATTCATTTGTTGCATTCTAGTGTTGATCTAGCCCATGGAAAATTTGGTCACCTTTTTCCAAACTAATACAGAGCACTGGCCTATGGGGGGAAAAAAGCCTAAATTTTAGTGTATCTGTTTTGAAAGTAATGAATTCTAAAGAGGACCTTACAATGGTAATCAAATCATTCCAGGAAAAAAAAAGGCAGAGAGTTTAACAACATCTACAAGCTGCTGTTGCTTCAAAACACAGTATTTGAACTGCAATTTGAGCATATTTTTACCCTTTAGACATTACAAACATGCCATAACACCCTGCTGTGAGGACAGCTTTGGTGCCCCAGAAGTAAAAGAGTTTAGCTGTGATTAAAGGATTGAAGTCTGCGCCTTGAACTGACAGATTAGTTTATGCTAGGTTTTCTCTGTTAATTCTAGACTTGACAGCTCCACCGTAAATTAATCTAAATTATGGCCAACTCCTACAAGGCTGATCGTTGTCTCACAAAAAAATATAAAGTTCTATTGAAAATGCTGACGTCTCTATCACAAAATGTTATTCCAATTTGCTAGAAATCTGAACAAGGCAACTTAAAACTCACACACAGGAAATTGCAGCTCCTAGATGCCGGTAGGGCTACAGAGATTTGGACACACAAACTGAGCTGTGGGGAGAATGGGTCGGACTTCTGTGGTCACTGATGTGTGAGCCTCAGTGTTTGTCTTTAGTAGCTCATGACAATGTAATTACATCCTGCCTGCCCAATTTTTCTTGTAACTGAAGTTGATAAATATAAACTACAGTTTATGATTGTGAATCACAGCCTGAAGCAACATAGTATGGTCATTGATTACAGAGAAATATAAATAGAAGATGATAATAGATTGACTGAATTTGAACCCTATCACAGACCAGTTAAGATATCAGAGAATCAGAGAATGGCTTAAGAGAAGCCTTAGTTTCCCAGGAAGAGAAGAGTAAACAGGTCTGGTGGGCAAATAAAGGCTTTATAGCCTCATTAACCTATTCATATCTATAGGATGATCATTTCTCTGGAAATTGCCCCTCTCTGAGACTTGATTGAGTGTAGGTATCAGAAGTGAAGGGTGACTTTTTCTATCTTCTATCTGTCCTTGGCAAGCTCCCCAACCCCCAACACATTTGCATCACTGATTCTATGTTCTTAAATTTGGAGCTTCCTGTTTCCGTGATTAGAAAACCTACAGATAGGTTTACATTTGCATTCGCTGTTCATGTCATTAAGGAGCTGAACAGTATTGAGTGCATACACTGTGCTATTTCACCTTTACATCCGAAGGAAAAAGTACTAAGTGTGATAAGATGAAAAAAATGGAAAAGAGAGAAGTGGGAATACATATTTATAGAAAACAATATTTTCTCCAAAACTATCATGAGATGGTCATTGCTATTGTGTAACTTATGTAAACCCAAAACAGTTGGGCCCAATCTGGCCCCCAGATATATTTTATTTGGTCGACACAACGTTTTACTTATTTTTTATTTGTATACCTCTTAAGCCTAAACTCTTCCCATATGGTTGTTGCTCCCGCCACACCTTGTTGTCTTATACAGAGTCTGCTTACCTGCCTGACAACTGACCAACCCTTTGGTCTGTACCACCCAAACATATTGATTAGAAGAATTGATTTGTTTTTTTGGGGAAATGTTTACTGGGCATTATATACCAGGTACTCAACTTGACACACCAAAACAATAAATATAATTTCAGGCAGTGATATATACCATGAAGAAAAATAATCAAGGTAAGGGAAAGAGAATAAGAAGACAGCCACTTTAGGAAGAGGTGGTCTGAGAGGGCAGAATATCAGAACAAAAGTTAAAGGATGTGAAAGAGTGGACCATGGAAATATCTGTGGAAGAACATTCCAGAAAGAGAAGCAGTGAATGTAAAGACCCTGAAGAGAAATAGAAAGTACAGTATGGAATACTCAAGATGGAGAGTGATAGAAACTAAAGTAGGAGAGTTGAGCAAATGCCATATTGTTTAGGTCCTATAGGCAACAGGAAGCCACTGGAAGATTTTCAGCAAGGAAATCAAGTAATATAATTTATATGATAATGAATGGATAGTCTCTAATTCATGGGTAGTACATAAATAATTTATTTGAATTCTGAAAAGTATTTACAAAGTTAAGTAATGCCTCTGAAATTTTATCTACATTATCAGTTTGCTTAGCTAGTCAATATGTTAGAAAGCATTTAAGTAGCAACTAATATGTGCACATCCTATGCTAAGCTCTGTTTAGTATATAAAGATCACTTAATATATAGTCCTTGACTCATAGCTGAGATGCTACTTTCTGACATTTAGTCACCAGTCACTGAGTGTCTCTCGTCCATGCCTCCAAAATACATGTTACATATTTCTTCCTATGATTACTAGAAAGACTTAAGAACCTTAGTTTTGTTAATGATTTGTATACATGACACATAAATCTGCTTCTCATGGAACTACTAGGTCACTTCTTTAACTCTATAAATTGCATTGTTTTAAAGAAGAATCAGGTCTTATATTGCAATATGGAAGTACATAGCTCCAGAAAAAAAAGGCAAAAGACCTTTGAAATGGGTTTGAAAAAATATATAATATATATTATTATATATTTTATATTATATAGTACATTATATATTATATAAAATTATATATTATATAAGAAATATATATGTATAATTTTTATATAAAATATACTATATATTATAAAATATATAATTATATATAATATATAAAATAAAGATACATATAAAATACATTATATAAAATCTATAACATAATTTTATATAAAAATATATAACATATAACATATTATATATTATGTATAATATATACATTATGTAATATATATATTTTTTGAGACAGAGTTTCGCCCTTGTTGCCCAGGCTGTAGTGCAATGGCGCGATCTCGGCTCACTGCACACTCTGCCTCCTGGGTCAATCATTTCTCCTGCCTCAGCCTCCCGAGTAGCTGGGATTGCCAGCACGCACCACCACACCCGGCTAATTTTGTATTTTTAGTAGACATGAGGCTTCAGCATGTTGGTCAGGCTGGTCTCAAACTCCTGACCTCAAGTGATCCACCCGCCTCGGCCTCCGAAAGTGCTGGGATTACAGGCGTGAGCCACTGCACCCCGCCAGAAAAAAAAAAAAAAAAGAAAACAACAAATATTTTAATCACTGCCAGTACCTCCTCATCCTGTTGAAAGCTGATGTCATTTTTGACACTCAGGAAATGACTTCTTTATGGAAGAAATGATAAGCTATTCCTGCTGCAATAACCCGAAGAAAGAGTGTTTGCTATTTCAATTCTGAGGATCACTTTATAATTGTAACATATCAAATTAGCATCTTGGCTTATGCTACACTATTTTGTAGAATCTTGGAGCGTGGCTGACAGGGTCCATGGAGTACTCAGCAGGAACAGGCTGATTTCAATATGGCAGAGACAAGAACAGGGCAGGGAGAGCCCTGAACAACATTGCAGAAAGTGTGAAGCTCATCTCATATCCAGCACTCCCTCGTCTTGTGCTCTTTTACCACCATCAAAATCTCCTTGGGCATCCAAGAGAACTCATCCCTGAAACCATCCATCAGAATTACCCCAACCTCTACCCATTTTCCTCAGAACTCTCTCTCTGATCAATTTTCCTAAGTCTGTGTGCCATGATATTTTCACCTCAATAATATAATTGCTATTTAAAAGAGATGGTTACACCTTGCCCAAAGGAATAACTAAAATGGTGGAAATTCTGGATGCACTAACTGGCAGCTTAGGAGAGTTATGGAGAACAGGCCTTTTATTTCCTTTGGAATACTACCACTTGGTGTCTAATGTGAGGTATGTTAGATACCTGTGGTTGTTGGTTACATGTTATCCTACTGCTTTAATTACTGGAAAGCTAAGTGTTCACTAGTTAATTTTCCCTGTGGCCTCCACTATGGGGTGGCAGAATCTAAGTAGGAACATGGATTAGCCTGTGCATTATTCCAGCACAGATGAAGCCAAAACTGAACAGGTGCATAATATAGTGCAGTGGAAACACCATGAACTTTGGAGTCTGAAGACCTAGATGTGTGCTCTGTGTCCACTGCTTGATGAAGCAGAGGTGTGGGCAGGTCCCCAAGCCTCTGAGAGTATTGCATCAGCTGTAAAATCCAGAGTTGCTGTGAAACCTAAACACAGAGTATATGTCAAAACACTTTATAAACTGTAAAGCACAAGGCAAATGGTGCTATTTTCAATTTAAGTAAAAACAGAATAAGGGCAGATGAAGATTTCAAGTCCTTCAGATTTTTTTAAAAGTTTCCCTACCCTTCTTAACAATCTGTTTTTATTTTGACTGATTAGTTGAGGATGAGCTCAGGAGAATATTCCGAACAAGTGTTTGAGTTTGGTCTTGGTGCCTCACCCTTTCCCTCCCTTCCGTTTCATGGCTTTCCATGACTGGCTTTTATCACACAGAAGCCTGGCTGACTGAATTTCTTAGGAACATTTTATATCTTGTCTAATGGATGGTCAGGGTTTCATATTGCTTCTTCTTTTTAAAAGTTAATCAAAGAAATAGAGGCAGGTTTTTTCCTTATGTTGTAAATATGAATTAGTCTAATTATAGTTTTCAAAAGAAAGCATTTTCACACCTGAATTTCATGAACATATGATGGAGAAATGGCAGGGCTTATTCATTGGATGGTTTTCTGAAGGAAAAAAGCCCCATTGCAAGTACAAATAAAAGAGCGTCTTGATATATTCCTAGGGAGAGACTATAGAATTGTGTAGTCTCTGTGCCAGAAAGCCACATGGAGTATATCATTGCAAAGTCTCATAGCCATGAGGAATATGGGGGGATCATCCAGTCCAATTCGGGCATCATTTAGAATACACAGGAGACATGATTTAAGCTGCAACATAACTGCTTTCAACATCATGCCTAATTTCATCTCCTTATCTGAACCATAGTTAGCACTTAATAAATGTTAGTTAAGTAAAATCAATAATTATCCAACTATTATTTCCCCCCAATAAAAGAAACCTGTTAATAATATCAGTCTCTTTTCTGGTTAATTCTATTCACTGCATGCTTTTATTTGCTTTTTCCCTTTGTGGAATGTGGATCCTCTCTTGCCATTTACATAAAGATTGCTTCTCCTTCAGACTTTAGCTCAAGGCTCATTTCCACCAACAGGCACCATTTCATATTGATCACTTGCTTTCATCTTATCTGAACTCAATTCAATTTAACATTTAATCATTCTGACATACACGTGTATATTTCCTCAGATATTATATATAATACTTTCATTATTAAATAAGATGTAATATGACATAATTGCTACCTATCTTACATTGTTCACTATTGTTTTGATCAGTTATTTTGTGTTGTTGGTCTAGGTAACATTTGGGGGAAAAGGAACTGTCTCTTTTTATTTTCTGATGCTGCACTGTGCCCAGTGAAGAGAGGAGCATAGGGTAGATGTGAAATGTTTTGCTTGACTGACTAATAAGAATGTATAAGTGTTTCTGGGGTAAACTGTTTACACTTATTTTTTTGAAGATATGTCATAATCATATTTAAGTCACATTACCCTAACACAATTATTTCTATTTTTGCAAATTATCTTCCAAACCTTTTTCACACCATACATATTTTACATAATTTTCAGAATATACTTACTATTTTGTATTCTGAATTTTAATTTGTATTTACCATAATCATTTCAGTAATTTTACATAATTCCCATGGCTATCATTGTTAACTGCATAATGAGGTACAGCACAATATTCCCTTGTTTATTAAGCTATTCACTTATTATTAAACTTTTAGCTTTTTCCATTTATTTCTTTCATAGGTTACACTGCAGTGAAGACCTTCATAATAAAGGTGTTTTTTTGTTTGTTTGTTTTACTTGAATTATTTCATTCAGATATATTCTAGGAGTGAATTGACTTGGTTTAAAGACTCATTGAATTTTCTCACTACATTTTACATACAGTTTCACAACGGGCTTCTGCAACCATCTATGATGTGCTCAGAAGGGCCTAGAGTACTCTCACATGAGCTCTTAGTGACCTGATCAAAACTGCACCCCTTGGTTTCACACATAAGAAAGCATCTCCATCGTTTTTTCCCTCCTAACATGTATTGAGCAATTGTTCTGTGCCAGGCAACATACTAAGTGCTTTGAATGCTTATCTACTCTGAATCAGGTATTATTCTACCTTTACAGATAAGAATAGTTCCAAGTATGAAATTATCTGCTTAAAGTCAATTGTGTAGTAAAATACAGAACCAAGAGTCCCAATCCATATCTATCTGATATGCACATAATTGTTGATCTACCTTTTGTCTCCCAATCCTCCTTCATTATGTCAAAAGTACTTCCCAAAGTGTAGTGTTTATAACACTGATGGGAAACAAAATAATTTATATGATGCACAGTCATGTATTCATTTTAATGAGTATATTGAAACAATAACATTTCGGATATATTGAATTAAATACATTATTAAAATTAATTTCACCTGTTTCTTTTTTTTTTTTTTGATGTGACTAGTTAGAAAATTTAAACTTACATATGGGCCTTGTATCTGAAGCTCACATTACAGCTCTATTACAAAGTGTTGACTTAAAAGACAGTTGAGATCCAATATATGGTTTGGGACTATGGAGCAGATTTCTTTCCTAGAAGACTTCATTCAGAATGGTCAAAATCAACTCAGGATACTGTCTTTTTTCACACCATAACTCCATAACTCCAGCCTGTATTAGGAACTGTCCAAAAAATATTGATGTTCCCTACCAAAAAAAGTTAACCAAAGGGTCACCAATGTGGTGAATGATTTACTGATGGTACACATTAATCTTTCTTGGCACTCCAGGGCCCATAAGAAACAACTGGATTCTAGCCCCATTTTTAAGAAGTTAAAGGATAATTTAAAAAAATTGTACACCTGAATATATATATTCATTTGCATATAGGTAAGCCAATATAATTTTTATACATGCAATTTTACAGTCGCTTACCATATGTGATGTAATGATGTCTATAAATATAAAAATTCAAATTCAGCCATAATACAGAATAGACAGTATCTTCAATGAAACATAATCATATTTTTGCATATTTTCTCTATATGCCACTTGGCGTGAGATATGATTTGTAACAACTACTTAACATAATCCCTCAGGATCTGAATTCATAAGAATTTAAAATCTGTTTTAAAGGTCTGAAACTACATTGAGTTTGTTTTGCTTGGGGGAGGGCAGATTTAAAGCACACCACTGTTATGCTCAAGCATTATTTTATTTTATGTTCTTTCAAAGCTGTATTAAACAGTATGGAATTAACCTCTTTTGTTTCTCCAGCAGCAGTAAACAATTCCACAGAATCTCAATTTTCTTTCAGTTCATAAATGTACTATGTTCCCCACTGTGTCAAAGTACCTTCTCTACCTCTCCAGTAAGCTGATGACAGATAAAGATTCTGCTACCCATGTCTGTTTCATGCAACAATAGCAGTTGATCTGTAACAGCTCACCTGGGTAGCTCTGATAGTGTGTGTGTGTGGTGGGGGAACATAGCAGAGAGTTAAGTAATATTTTTAATGGCGTTGTAACCATGTCCACTCAGAAGGGAATTTAATCTGCACAATGTTAGACCTCCCACACAACAAATTGTTCCCTTTCAGTGTGGCACAGTAGAGAGAAAAGAGCAGGACACCAGCTGGCAGTTGCTGCTATGGAATGCTACCTACAAATATAGACCGGACGTTGTGGGTCATCACTCATATCTCAGAACGACTTTTTTAGGATGGCTACTGAACAGATGTAAGGGCACTTTTAATTAAATATAGACCCAAAAAATCTGTTTCAAAGTAAAGTTTGTTGTGACACATTCTCTCCAGAGACCTGGAAATTCGTAGCTAAAATTAACTTTAGAACAAAAGGGTTTAGAGTCAAGGATGATGTTCCAAAGGGCTACAGAATGCCAACATGTTGGGTTATAGCTCTGTAGACAAAAGCTCCTATTTCTGTAAAGCTCTCTGTATATGTGTTTATATTTAAAGGTACTCGAAAGGAGAAAGTCAGACTTCAGATTCTTCCCAAGTTATTAGCATATAAGCTACTAGGACAAAATGAAATCTTCCACATTTTATTTCTGGACTGAAATGATGCAGAATTAACTCATGTATTAGGGATGTAGGATGTTCTCTGCTTTTTAAGTTTTTTTCTAAAAAATGTACAAGAAATTACATGAAATAATTCTAAAATATCCATTTCAAGATGTTTCAGTTCATTTTGTTCACAAAAGCTGTGGACCTTTAAATTTCTGGGTCATTTAAAATCTTACTTTAGTATTCCAAGAAGACTAGGTTTCTCAGTCCGAGTTACTGTACAAAATCGTGATTAAATATTTATAAATCTCTTAAAATGTATATTGCTTGCTTGATCTGTTGAATAAGCATATATTCATTAGTCATTTTTTACAAAGTGCTGCTAAAGAGGAACAATGTCTTTTATCTGTTCTCTCTCTGTGTGTGTGTGTGTGTGTGTGTGTGCTTTTCTCTAGCACACTATGGGTGCATAATAAATGTTTAATGACATCAATCCATATGATAAATCACTACTGTCCTACAGCTATAACAGGCAAAGGGGCTGAATCCTGAATGGAGGCTTGGCCATTTTAAACCCATGCCTGCCCCAAAGAAGAAGTACAGATCTTAATGTTTGCCTGAAATTGATTTTTTTTTAAATACAAGACCCTGAGAAATGTAGATAGGAGTTAGAAACATGCAGATTCGAAACTCCTCAAAGAAAGGCACTGAATTTTCTGAATGTCTGACACCAGCATGCCTGGTTCATGTCAAATACACAGTAAATAATTATCATCATGGCCTAAAAAACTTCATCTGTAACTAAGATCAGATTTACCCTCAGGAGAAAACTTTACTGTGTGACTCTTAAATCCTGGAATACCTTTATGCCTATGGATCCTGCATCATGGTAAGCCTGGAATGTCACAATTTTTCTCATTTGTAAACAGGCAATTTTACCACTAAATAAATAAATGGCAAATATATGAGTCATCCAAATTTCCCCTAGTCCCTAGTCTACTATAGTTACTCTGTGCTAAAATCTTTATTTTTTGTTTTTTTGTTTGGTTAGTTGGTTTTGTTTTTGTTTTGTTTTTTTGCTGTTGTTTTGGGTTTTTTTGGTTGTTGTTGAGATGGAGTCTCACTCTGTCACCAGGCTGGAGTGCAGTGGTGCGATCTCAGCTCACTGCAGCCTTCGCCTCCCTGGTTCAAGTGATTCTCCCAGCTCAGCCTCCCAAGTAGCTGTGACTACAGGCACCCGCCACCACACCCAGCTAATTTTTGTAGTTTTTAGTAGAGATGGGGTTTCACCATGTTGGCCAGGATGGTCTCAATCTCCTGGCCTCATGACCCACCTGCCTCGGCCTCCCAAAGTTCTGGAATTACAGGCATGATCCACCGTGCCCGGCCTAAAAACTTTAAATAAGGATGACTGAAACATTGATCTGACACATAATAGGAACCCCTTTCTTCTATTTCAAGTCCCCATTATCTCCAGGATTCTTGGAGGATTTTCTTGTGTCCTCATTACCTCTGGTTTCAATGTCTTAGGTCTCCTGTCTTCATTCTGTTTCTCCCCTCTTCATTCTGTTCCTTCTCCCCCCACATGAATCTAAATGTGTGCAATAAAGGTGATTCTCAGGTGTGCAAAAATATCACATTTGTTTATTTTCTTTACCTAAAAAAAAAAAAAAAAAAAAAAAAATGGTGGCAGGATTATTTAGTACAAGTTTCTCATTTCAGCTTCTTGCGTAATGATCCTATGTGGTAAGTACTCTTGCTTTCCTCATTTTACATATAGGGAAACTGACAAAGAGAGAAGTTGACTAACTTATGTAAAGCTTCACAGCCAGTACCTAAAATACTGGAAGTTGAACTTGACTTCTAAGTTGACTGTGATTCACTGCCTCCTTCATTACAGCCACCATGAAGTAACATACTAACAGTGAGCACTCACTGGGTACTGCCAATGTAACAGCGTTCTTCTGAGTCCTTTATGTGGGTTGTTTCACTTACTCTTCATATCAGGAACATGATACTTGCACTGTTGTTATCCCAACGTGACAAATAAAGAAACTGAGTCTCAAGGGGTTATCTAAGTTGTTTATAATCAGACACCTAGTAAATAGTGGAGTCATGATTCCATTCCAGGCAGTCCGACACTAAGACCTTGTCTGTATTTTGTAAATAGTTTTATTGAATTGTAATTGACATACAATAAACTGCACATATTTGAAGTGTACAATTTGATATGTTTTGACTTATATATACATCCGTGAAGGCATCACCACAAGCTAAGTAGTGAACATCTCCATTATGCCCAGAAGTTTCTTCATGCCCCTGATCAACTTTGGTTTTACAAATTAGTTTGCATATTCTAGAGTTTTATATAAATGGAATTGTATAATATGATTCTTTTTTATTACTTCTTTTATTCAACATAATTATTTTGAGATTCATTCATGTCATATTTCATTCCACTTTATTGATGTGTATTATTCCATTGTTTATCTATTCACTTATTGATGGACACTTAGGTTGTGACCAGTTTTTGGCTATTACAGGTAATGCTGTTATGAACATTCATGTACAAATATTTTATGGGCATATGTTTTCCTTGAGGTAAATACCCAGTAGTAGAATGGCTGAATCATATGGTAAACATAAGTTTAACTCTTTAAGAAACTGTCAAACTGTTATCTGACGTAGTTATAATATGTTACATTCCCACTCACAATGTATGAGAGTTCCTCTGCATCCTTCACCAAACTTGGTAAGGGTCAGTCTTTTACATTTTAGACATTTTAGTAGGTGTGTAATGGTATCTCACTGGGATTTTAATTGTCACTTGAATTGCATTGAACATCTTTCATTTGCTTATTTGCCATGTATCTTTCTTGGTGAAGTGTCAGTTCAAAACTTTGCTCATTTAAAAAATTGGGTTGATTATTTTCCTATTATTGAGTTCAGAAAGGTCTTTATGTATTCTGGATGCACATTCTTTGTCAGATGTATGCTTTGCAAATATTTTATTTCAGTATGTAGATCTCCCAATTTATCTTTTCCTTCTCTTAACATTGTCTTTTGCAGAGCAGAAGTTGGTCTAGGTTTGTTCCTTATGGATACTGTTGGTGCCACATCTAAGGAATCTTTTCCTAACCCAAGGTCACCAAGATTTTCTGCTATATTTTCTTGTAAAAATTTACAGTTTTAGATTTCATATTTAAGCCTATGATCAGTTTTGAATTAATTTTTGTAAGCGATGAACACATGAATAGTTCAGTTATTATATGAATATCTAATTGTTTTAACAGCATTAATGGAAAAGACTATCATTTTTCCACTGAAGTGTCTTTGCATTTTTGTCAAAAATCAGTTGTGTATATATGTGTGGCCTATTTCTGGATGCTATATTCCATTCTCCAATCTATCTTTATACCAGTATCACACTGTTTTAATTACTGTAGCTTTATAAGTCTTGAAATCAGGTAGTGTTAATCTTTCAGCTTTGTTCTTTATAAAAATTGTTCTGGCTATTCTAAGCCCTTTACATTTCCATGTAAATTTTAGAATGAGCTTGTCAATTTCTTAAAAAAAAAAGAAGAAGCTGCTGAGCTTTTCTCTGAGGGAGAGGAT
The DNA here is from genome assembly GCF_003255815.1 of Theropithecus gelada. NCBI lineage: Eukaryota > Metazoa > Chordata > Mammalia > Primates > Cercopithecidae > Theropithecus > Theropithecus gelada. The sequence continues at coordinate 135,469,499 of NC_037668.1, forward strand.
TACTTGAGAGTGCATTGAATCCATTGATAAGTTTGGGGAGAATTGTCATTTTTTTTTTTTTAGAGTTTTTAAAAATTTTTTGTTTCCATAGGTTTTGGGGGAAGAGGTGGTATTTGGTTACATGACTAAGTTCTTTAGTGGTGATTTGTGAGATTTTGGTGCACCCATCACCCGAGCAGTATACACTGAACCCAATTTGTAGTCTTTTGTCCCTCAACCCCCTTTCACACTTTCCCCCGAGTCCCCAAAGTCCATTGTATCATTCTTATCTTTCCATCCTCTAGCTTAGCTCCCATTTATGATTGAGAACATACAATATTTGATTTTCCATTCCTGAGTTACTTCACTTAGAATAATAGTCTCCAATCCCATCCAGGTTGCTGCTAATGCCATTAATTCATTCCTTTTTACAATATTGAGTCTTCTAGCCCATGGACAAGGTATATCTCTTCATTTATTTAGATTTTCTTTAATTTGCCTCAGCAATTTTGTTTATTTCTGTATAGGTCTTGCACGTATTTTGTCAAATTTAATCCTAAGTATTTCATTTTTATGCTAATACAAATGCTATTGGCTTTTATTATAATTTTCGATAGTTACCACTATTTAGAAATACAATTGATTTTTGTATATTGATCTTATATACTGCAACCTAGCTAAATTCACTTATTATTTCTAATAGCTTATTTTAAATTCTTTCAGTTTTTTTTACACAGACAGTCAGAAGTGGTGAGAATGAGCATCTTTTCTTGTTCCTTACATTAAAAAGAAAGCATTCAGTCTTTGACCATTAAGTAAAATGTTAAATGTAGGTGTTCCTTTATCATGCTGAGGAAGTTTCCTTCCATACCTAGTTTCCTGAGAGTTGTTATCAGAAATGGATGTTGAGTTTTGCTAATTTTTGTGTATCTTTTGAGCTGATCATATGGTTTTTCTTTCTTAGTTTGTTAATATGGTGAATTACATTAATTCATTGTTGAATGTTAACCCTGCATTTCTGGGATACGTACACTTTACTTAGTCATCATGTATTATCCTTTTTATATATTGTTGAATTCATTTTGCTAAATTTTTGTTTGAATTTTTACATCTATGTTTAAAAGGGATATTGGCCTGTACGTGATAGATTCTATAGCTAGTAAAAGGAAAATTAGGAAATATTGTGAACAAGTTTATGCCTGTAAACTTGACAACTTAGATAAAATAGACAAGATTTTTTTGAAAGATACAAACTACCAAAGCTTACTCAAACAGAAACAGACAACTCAGATAGCCTCATATCTATTAAATAAATTGAACTTGTAGTTAGAAATCTTCCCACAGAGAAAAGTCCCAGGGCCAAATTCACTAGAATCAGTAGTGAATTCTAGGAAACATTTAAGAAAGAAATACCAATGCTACACAAACTCTTCCAGAAACTGAAGAGGAGGGAATATTTTCTAAATCATTGTCTGATGCAAGTAATACGCTGGTACGAAAACAAGACAAGATCTTTACAAGACAAGCTGAGTATTACTTATCCAAAAAGCTTAGGACCAGAAGAGTTTTAGATTTTGGATATTTTTTAATTTTGAAATATTTGCATTATATGCTTAATGGTTGAGCATCCCTAATTTGAAATCCAAAATACTCCAATGAGTATTTCCTATGAGTGTCCTGTCAGCCCTCGAAAACATTTCAGACTTTGAAGCATTTCAGATTTGAGGTGCTCAACTTGTAGTGATATCACCTCTCTCATTCCTTACGTAGATAATTTGTGTCTTCTCTCTTTATTCCAAGATCAGTTTAGCTAGAGATTCAACTTAATTTATCTTTTCTAAAAACTATCTTTTGGTTTCATTGATTTTTTTATTATGTTTATTTTTTCTATTTCATTGGTTTCTGCTTTGCTATTCATTAAGCATACTTTGGGCTTAATTTGCTCTTCTTAATATGCTCTTCATTTTCTAGTTTCTTAAGATGGAAGCTGAGGAAATTGATTTGAGGCCTTTCTTCTTGTGTAATAATATTGGAATTTAGTGTTATAAATTTCCTTTCTAGGTACTGTTTTAGTACTGTTTCAAAAATTTTGATTTATTTTGTCAGTTCAAAAATCTCAAAAGGGAAATTTTTTGAGATTTAATTTGACCTCTGGTTTATTTAGAGGTATATATTTATTTACCTAATATTTGGGAATGTTTCAGATATTTTTCTGTTATGAATTTTCAGTGTAATTTCATTATAATCAGAGAACATATGTTGTATAACTTCATTTTAAACTCATTTCAACTTATTTTATGGCTTAGTAAATGCTCTGTGTATACATGAAAAGAATGCATAATCTGATGTCTTGGGGTGGAATGTTTTAAAAATGCCAATAAGATCAAGCTAGTGGGTAGTGTCAAGTCTACTATAAACTTGCTAATTTTCTGTCTACTTGTTCTATCAATTACTGAGAAAGGACTATGGAAACATCTCGCCATCATTTTCTTTTTATTTGTCCTTCAGTCCATTTTGCTTCGTTCCATTTAAAGTTCTGTTTCAGGGAGAATAAACTATTAGAATTATTTTGTTCCTTTCATCAGTTAAATCCTTATTATAATTACATAACCTACATTAACTCTGGTGATAGTCTTTGCTCTGAACCCTACTTTGTCTGATATTGATATATCATTCCAGCTTCCTTTGGGTTAGTGTTAGCATGATCTATTTTTTCCATCCTTTTCGTGGGCAGTGTATAACTGGTCTTGTTTTTTGTTGTTGTTATTTGTTTGTTTTAATCTCTATCCTAATTATAGTGTTTAGATTATTTATACTTAATGTAATTATTGATATCTTTAGACTTAAAGGTAATATCTTGCTATTTATTTTCTACTTTTCCCATTCTTATTGTTCCCTTTTCCTCTTTTTCTGCATTTGTTTGGATTAGTGGATTTTTAAGAACGATTCCTTTATATCTCCTTTGTTGGCTTGCTAGTCCATTTTTCATTTTTTTATCTTAGAATTGCTTTAGAGTATATAATATATAACTATAATTTAACACAGTCTAAATTCAGGTGATATCATACCAGTTCAGATGAAATATAACAACCTTACAATAGTACTTCCATTTCTCCCCTCTCAGACTTTATGGTTTTGTTTTCACATATTTTACATATATATATATATGTATATATATACACACACACACACATCTTATATACCTCACAATATATTATCATTTTTGTTTTAACAATTATCTTTCAAATAATAGATAAAAACTTACATAATTACTCACATAGCTACCATTTCTTGTTCTCTTCATTCCTTTGTGTCTAAATCCAGAATTCCATGTGTTATCCTTTTTTTTTTTTTTCCTAAAGGATTTCCTTTAACATTGATTGTAGTACATGTCTGCTGGAAATGAATTCTTTCAGGTTTTGTATGTCTGAAAATGTCTTTATTCACCCTTCTTTTTTTTTTTTTTTTTTTTTTTTTTAAGAGACAGGGTCTCACTCTGTCACCCAGACTGGAGTGCAGTGGCACAATCATAGCTCACTACAGCCTCGACATCCTGGGTTCAAGCAGTCCTCATGCCTCAGCCTCCCAAGTAAATGAGACTCCAGGCGCGTGCCTCCACATCTGGCTATTTTTAAAATTTTTTTTTGTAAAGACAGGGTCTTACCTTTTTGCCCAGGCTGGTCTCAAACATCTGGCTTCAAGAAATCCTCCTGCCTCAGCCTCTGAGACTATTGGGATTACAGGCATGAGCCACTATACTCAGCCATAGACTTCTATTTTGAAAGATATTTTACTGGGTAGAGAGTCCTAGATTGACATGTTTTCTTTTTTCCTTTTATTACTTGAAAGATTTTGCTCTACTATCTTCTCACTTGGATTGTTTTCAAAAAGAAATCTATATGTAACATGTCCTTTATTCTTTGGTTGTTTTCAAGATAGTCTGTATGCTGGTTTGGGGCATGTTTGTTTATGATGTGCTCGGTGTAATTTTACTTATTTTTTTTTATTCTTGAGGTTCATGACATTCCTTGGATTTGGTAAAATCAGAAAAATTTTGGTAATTATTTATTCAAATATTTATTTGGCCCACCCATGTCTCTCTCTTCTCCTTTGACTATTCCAGTTACACATGTCTTAGGTCACTTTACATTGGCATGCAATTCACTGAAGCTTTTCGCATTTTTTTTAATTTTTTTTATTTTCTCTATGTTTCATTTTAAACCATTTCTATTGCTGTGTCTTTCACTTCACTAATCATTTCTTCTAATCTCATTCAGTGTATCTTTTTTTATACAAATGTACTTTTTAGCTCTAGAAGTTCAATTTGGATCTTTTAAAAATATATTTCTATATATTCTATTACTTTAGATAATGTTTGAACATATAGAATACAATTATAATAATTGTATATAACTATTTTAATGTCCTATCTGCTAATTCCAATACATGTGTCAGTTTGGAGTTGGTTTCAGTTGATTATTTGTATCATTGTTCTGCTCCTTTGCATGGCTGGCAATCTTTGATTCTATAACAGGTATTGTGAATTTTATCTAGTTGAGTGTTGAGCCTTTTTGTATTTTTATGAATATTCTTGAGGTTTCCTTTCTGTGATTTATTAAGTTATTTGGAAACCATTAGTCCTTTTGAGTCTTGCTTTTCTGACTTGTTCACAGTAGTCTAGGGTTAATTATTCATCATTATTGAAGCAAGACTTTCCTGATTATCTACTCAATGCCCTATGAATTAGGGTTTTTCTAGTCCGGCTAGTGAGAACCGGCACTATTCCTAGCCTTGTGTGAATACTGGGTGCTTTTCTCTAATCCTTTTGGAGGTTTTTTTTTCCCTGCCTTCATGTAGTTTCTTCATACACATACACTGACCAGTACTCTGCTAAATAGTTCAGGGGGGCCATGTACAGATCTTCAGTGTTTTTTGTGCAATTCTTTTCTCTTCAGTACTTAGCCTTGACTCTAGCATCCTCAGTCCCCTGAACTCACCTCAACTCCTTTTGATCCGGGAGTCTAATAGCTCAGCCTGCATTCCTCCTTTCTACACTCTGGCAAGCTAAGGCAGTCATTGGACTCACCTCATTTGTTTTCTGCCTCTCAGGGGCAATTGTCCCTCCTTACCTGATGTCTTATAAACATTACATGTGTTTTGTTTTGACTTGTTGTTGCTGTTGTTTCAGGTGGGAGGGTAAATACAGGTCTTGTTAATCCAACTTGACTGTAAGTACAAGTTCTTCTGGAATCCTTCTTCTTAATTAATATTTTTTCCATTCCACTTCCTTGTTCTCAAAGGTTTAAAGATTACCCTAGCAGCATTGCATGCTATTAGAAGGTACTCACAAAAATTATTCAAATAATTTCTTAACAAAGACTAGTAATAGGTTATTCTCTTGTCTGAAATTTAAAATAATGCTTCTGTGTCTATATCAGGACATGTAAATTTTACCTTTGGCATTTATTGTGCTAAAGAACTGCTCCTAGATAATTTTGAATATGCAGTTGAGAAACATACAAGTGGGCAGCTACTCAAATATTATTTTTGTCAGTGGATTGTACCATTATGTGAAGTCCTATAACGATGCCTAATTATTAAACCAATCATACTTTAAATTTTGGAAATCTGTTGAGATAACAGTTTACTTATAAAACATTAAGTAATAGATTGTCATAGCTGCATTCCGTGACACTTGCATACCCACACATGTACATGCATACAGATCCATGTCAGAATAAATTATCAGCATAATGATTTGAGCAGGAATTGAATACATAGTATTAAATTAAAATTTTTCTTCATCCAGGCCAGTGTAAGAATTCTGTTGCTTCTTCAGCAAGTCATGGTCTACCTCTACACTGTCCCATATGGTAGCCTCTGGCCTCATGTGGTTATTGAACTCTTGAAATACCCTCATGTGGCTATTGACCTATTGAAATGTGGCAAGCCCAGTTTGAGATTTGGTATTAAAAAAAAGACTGGAAGATGTCTCATCAGTAATTTTTACATTCATTGCATGTTGAAATAATAACATTTGAGATATATGTCTTTTAATAAAATATATTATTAGAGCTAAAAAGAAAAAATATTTTTTCCAGTGATTACTGACATGATCTACAGGGTACTATTGACCAGCCATTTGTAAATGGCAGATTCATTGGCTAAAGTGTCCTTACTGGATATAAAAGTTATATATTATGTTTTAGTCAAAAATGTTGACTGATCTTTTGATTCTGACCCCAAAAGGGATTGCAACCCACAATGAAACCCACTTTAGTGCCTCCACCTTCAGGTCATAGATTGATCATTTGACTGATAATTGATAATAAGCAGGATTTTTAGCTACCCCAAGAGGAAGTGAACATGAAGTTCACCATGTCAGACATCAGACCAGCTCAGAATCATAGTCGTTTTGGTATGCACACTTTTGTTCTTTTAACTGTTTTTCCTGTGCTTTAAATTCTTGTGCCTAACCTCGTCCTTCTTTCTCTTTGCCTCTTTCTCATTTTGAGGAGAGAAACACAGAGAGTAGGTGACCAGTCAGGACATTTAATTATCAATCAGTTGCTTCTAGCTCATATCTGCCTAGAAAACAATAATAGTGATGATAATAATTTGCCAACATTTATTGAGCATTTATATTGTGTTAGGAACTCTTCTAAGCACTTTGCTCATATTAACTTAATCATCAAAACATATAATAATATTGCTATTGTAGGCCAGGCGCGGTGGCTCACGCCTGTAATCCCAGCACTTTGGGAGGCCGAGGTGGGTGGATCATGAGGTCAGGAGATGGAGACCATCCTGGCTAACACAGTGAGACCCCATCTCTACTAAAAATGCAAAGCAAAATTAGCTGGATGTGGTGACAGGCACCTGTAGTCCCAGCTACTCGGGAGGCTGAGGCAGGAGAATGGCATGAACCCAAGAGGTGGAGATTGCAGTGAGCCGAGATCGTGCCACTGCACCCCAGACTGGGCAACGGAGCAAGACTCCGTCTCAAAAAAAAAAAAAATGCTACTGTATTTTCATTTTACAGATTGAGAAGCAGAGACATTAAGAAAATTATCCAGTGTTTTCTATCTAGTTAAAAAGGCAAAGGATCCCAATCAGGAAACCCTGTGAGGAGCCTGAGATCCTACCCACTCTGCCATGCCACCTTCTGCCCAGGCTCTCTCAACTTTGGGATTTACACTGGCCCTGAATTTTGTTTCGTTTTTGTTTTCTTGTTTTCCTTGAGTTTCTTACATGCTTTTCTCTGACTTTTAATTTGTATGACATGGGGATTTTTAACCTAATTGCTGACATGGTATCCAGAGTGAACTTTATTGGATAATTTCTTGGCTTTCTTGGTCCCAACTTCCAGTTTTCTTTTGCTGCACCCCAACCACCAGCCCCAGCACATGCAAGTGCCCCGTCGTCCCCTACCCTTTATGTTCACAGCTCTGTTCATTCGTAACTATCTGAATAATGCATCTTCTTAAATGAAGATCACTGCCTCTGCCCACTTATTCATTGACTCAGCAGCAGAGCTTCATTTAGAGTAAGACAGGAAAAGCAGGGAGAGTTGCAGATCTGCAAAGGGGGAGGTTAAAGTGCCCTGAGCCTGACATATGTGACTGTAGGGTCCCCCTGACTCCTCTTCCTGGCTTACATGGGGCCAATTGAGCTGCTTGTCACATACCCCAGTTTTGGACACATAATTCCTTAAAACAAGGTTGTTGAATTTAACAACATTTGATGGAAGCTTTAGGGAGCACTGAATACTAAACTGAGAGTAAGTGACTAGTTTTAAGGCCTCACATTGAACCTCCCAGGAGGCATCATGCAGTAGTGATGCAGCCAGGAACGGAGGAGTATCTCAATCACCACCACACCTCCACGCTCCCCACTGCCTGGCTCCAGAGAGAGAGAAGAGACCTCCTTTATCCTTCTAAAGCCCACCTAATTTCCTACCTGAGGATAATTGTCTGAGAAGATTCTATGTCTTTAAGGGAAATTCTCATATCTACCCAGAGAATGCAACCAGACCTCCTGGCCCAGGAGAAAAACAATGGCCCCATTCAACCAGTGCATTTTAAGTCTGTCGAATCCACCATAACTTCATCTTTGAGACAGCAAAATTCAGTCCAGGTTGTGTGCACAGCTCAGTCTGGTTCCTCTTCACAGCGTTTTCTGCAGCAAGAGGATAAGGGATCAGAGCACCACACTCCTCCTTGTGCCCTGCACTCTTCTTATTTCCTATGAGCAAGTGCTTGGGCAAAAAGATGCATGTATCTACCAAGGACACGTCACATTTTCAGGAATAGGGCAGCATAAATTGTGATGTACTGGGGCATCTCCCTAGAGATTTGGATGTGCAAACAAGGCACCAAACTTACATCACTAACCAGAAAGCTTACTATCTCAAGCTGAAATCCCTGCACTGGGCTATTTCACAGGATCAGGGCTTTCCCAGCAAGAGTGGATAGGTACTTGCATTATATATTGCATAAAGGAAAAGCTCACCAAAGTGTGATTTTCAGAACTAAGGTAGACTTTGCCACACAAATCGAATCCACTGGTGATGTTTCTGGCAGAACTGCCAATCGGTTTGATTAGCATTAAAGTACATTTTTTACCAAATAAATGTCCCTATTTAATATAAGTGCTTATATTTAGGAAAGAAATGAGAAGTGGAATTATTTTACGTGCTTGCAATGTAGAAACTGAAGCTCAGAGAAATTAAACAATAGGTCTAGACCAACCCTGTGCTTCCCCAAGTGAAATAACACCAGGTTCATGAGGAACTCCTGGGTCAGCAGCAGAAGCACTCCTTCTCCCAACCTCAGCACATTGCCTATGACCCTTGAGGATGTTTCTGACAAGGTGAAAGACTGATCGCATAGCCAGGGAAGAAGATATATCCAGAGACCTGGCCAGGTGATTGCTTTCAGCAGGGAAAGAGCCCTTTCTAAACAAGTGACCAGAATGTAAAAATCAGGGTCAGACACTTCAAATCAAATCCACAAATGCAGAAACCAGGGTGGATCCACATTGATCTTGGTTAAAAGTAGAGATTCAAATCTGGGGTATGTGGGGATGGGGGAACAGTCTTGGAATGCAGAGTCACAGCCACGGACGCTGGGAATGAGTTTGTTAAACCTGACTCACCAGTGAGGGAGGGCAGAGCTGGGTACAGAGCCAATGTCAGGCTCAGGAGAAGAATGTCGAGGAAGGAGAAAAGCCCAAGGTACAGGTTCACAGGTCAGGACAGACTACAGACAGAGAGGCTGGTCTGGCATAGCTGAGAGTGTCTTGAAGGACTTAAATCCCTAGAGCCACCCTTGGAAGCACCTGTTCCTCCTGGCTCAGTCTGGCGGGTTGTGGGGCCAGCCTGCCTGCTTCCTGGCAGGGTCCTGACACCAATCAATGGTGACTGCACAGTCCTACACATGAAACAGAGGGCACTTTGTCGGGCAGATTCACTGTCAACCTCGTATCTTCCTCTTTGTCATAAAGCTCTTGTGTTTACCAGTGCATTAAATATAACCCTGCAATAGAAAAATCCTCATTTTCATGCTTGAAATACATTATCTAATGGCATATCTATTTGACTTTTACTACATGCCTTTCATTCCTCTAAGTGAGGTAATTGACCTTTACTTTGCTACCCTGTGGATTAAAAGGCTACAACACACTCTGCATTTGATATTTCCAGTCCTGCAGGAGAGGCAATTTCCATTTGCTTTTGTTGCAAGGCTGTTCTTCAAGCGAGTCCTCAAATGAGGGAAAACCTCAAGGTCTGGAACTGCATTGTGGCAGTTATTGTCAGCATCATGTGGTTTTTATTTTAAAAAGCACACGTCACTTCATTTCTATGGTCATCTCTATGGAATCGTAAAGGCCTATAAGACTTCCAGAACCTTCCACCTTAGTTTCAGATGCTATATCCTCACTCTCGGAAGATCAGGGATCAACAGTGTCCTTCAGATTTGATTCAAGCACCTGAAAGTTTAAAATTGTGTCCAAACTACACAATTCATGAGAGATAAAACATGAGTGGTATTGGTCATATCCTAAGCTGCCAACCATATAGACCCAGAAACCTTTCATGTGATACTTTAGTAATACTGTTACAAAGAACTCTGCAAGTCAGGAATTTGAAGGTCTTGGCTTTCTCTAGTGCCTCATCAACCCTCCTTCCCACAACCAAAATATTAACAAGAATAACGAAGGTGGTGATAATGATAGCAAGCACTACGTGTCAGGTACTATTTTTTAAATACTTCAAAGATAATAATTTGTTATTCTTAACAACCTAATAAGGTAGGAACTGTTAAAATCCAGTTTTATAGATGAGGAAATTAAGATACATAAAAGTTAAGCAACCTGCTAGCAGGTGGTAAAGCAAGTGGAACTCAAATTGGAGCATTTTGGACTTGAGACAGAAAACCTGGATACGAGTTTGGATCCTAATACACTTGGACAGGTTGTGTATATAATGATGGTATTTTACTATCTACTGCCCCATTTCTGAAAAATTCTCAGACTTTATCAGTTAACTTCTGGAGGCACAGGATTCCATTCCCAACCCCCCAGGAGGGATTCAGAAACTCCAGGATGAGGCAGTCATCAGTGAAGCCTTGTTACATAAAGAACAAAACCTCCTCCAACATGCTGACTAAAGGATCAACATGGGTGTCGGGAGCACCTTCCCCCTGGGAAGGCTGGTGATTGATTGCTGAGGTCCTTAACATCTCCTGGACAAGGGAGTAGGAGCCCACTTGTGGTCCACCCTGCAGTCTACTAACTCTTCTCTGGCTTCTGCTCTCCTGTCCTCCTGGTTATGGGACCCCCGAGAGAAGGATTTGGGTGCCAATAATATATTTGGGAAATAATTCTAAAAAGCATTGTGCAAGGATGGGGGTAAAAAGAGAAGGAAAGAACGTTAATAAAGGTGCTATTCTCAGAACTGTCTCCCTGGGGGCGGGGGAGAACTGGAGTATTTATCCTCAAACATCTGTTTCTTTGGGGGTTGCTCCTGGGAAGTTAAATCACCTCTGGCTTGTTCAACTTGGCTGGCCAAGTACCAAGCATGTTAAGGCAAAAGGCAAGAGACTATGAAGCTGACTGTTGGGAGAACTGTCTGCAGTGACCTTCAGGGGAGGCCACAGGAAAATTTGAAGGGCAATGGTGCTACCCACTTTTTATTTTTTCAAGCACAAAACCCTAATTAATCTCTCTTTTTTTTCCATCAAATGACTATGATAACCTGTTAAAGTCATAGCAGAAATTTTTGGCAAATAAGGCAAGGCAAAGTGATCTCCATTTTCAAACACATAAAAGATGAAAGTTACCTTCCTTTGTTTAAAGTATTGCTAACAGGGCCGGGCGCGGTGGCTCAAGCCTGTAATCCCAGCACTTTGGGAGGCCGAGACGGGCGGATCACGAGGTCAGGAGATCGAGACCATCCTGGCTAACACGGTGAAACCCCGTCTCTACTAAAAAAATACAAAAAACTAGCCGGGCGCGGTGGCGGGCGCCTGTAGTCCCAACTACTCGGGAGGCTGAGGCAGGAGAATGGCGTGAACCCGGGAGGCGGAGCTTGCAGTGAGCTGAGATCCGGCCACTGCACTCCAGCCTGGGCGGCAGAGCGAGACTCCGTCTCAAAAAAAATAAAAAAAAATAAAAAATAAAAAGTAAAGTATTGCTAACAGGACTTGGGGGAGATGGGAGAAGGAGGTGTGTGGAGAAAAGCTAAGTTATCACTTTAAAACAAGTTTGGCTTTATATTCTGTTACACATATACTCCCTAGGGATGAGTTTTTCTTTATGCATAAAATAGGGATAGGGATATTTTCTTGTATCTCGCTCATAAAGTTGCTGTATAGATGAAGTAAAACACCATTACACTGTGAAGAAAATGTACTCTTATGAAGGCATGTTTAAACATGAAGTAGTTCAATAGTGCTGGCTAATTTACTATTGTTGTTATTATTTCTCTGATCCTGGTTTTCATATTTCTACAGTGAGGAGATAGAATTAGATAATTTTGCCAGCAAGTGTTTGTTAAGAGCTTACTGCCCACCAGGCACCATGGAAGGCCCTGTTCAGGACTTGGGGATTCAGCCCTGCCTGTCCCCTGACCATCCCCTACCAGTCCCTTACTCTCAAGAAGCTCATAGTCCTGGTTCCTTTCCTCCACACTACTACAGTGCCTCACAGTACACCAAAGTTTCTTCTCATCCTTCTGTTAAATATGAAACAAAAATGAGAAAATCTGATGGCCCTGGAGTATGATTTGAAACAACAGATCCCTTTTATCTGTTTGTTTTGCTTGTTCATCAATGGTTCAATGCTCAGAAATAGTAAAAACTTCACCACAGTGTCCTCTATATTGTGAGTGTTCAACAACTATTTTATAAATGATTGATTATGACATCAGGTAGGAACTAAAACTTATCGAGTACCTATTCATGAGGTTTTGATGGTGGCACTTGACATGTTATGTCATTCAAAAGTCACAATAAAACCAAATGAAGAGCTTATTGTCATCTCTATTTTACAGATGAGGAAGTAGACCTAGAGAAGCAAAGTCACTAGCCTAAGGTCAAACAGTTTTTAAAGTGACAAAGGGCAGAGTCAAATCCAGTTTTCTCTAACTCCAAAATATAGCACCTTTTTCTTTAACAAAAAAGAAAAACAACTTTATTTTAACTAATTTTTTTCATAAGCATTGCATAAGATTAGAACCAGAATGGGCTTTGAAATTAGCATATTCTAATGCCGGCCTCCTAGTGATATCATTTCTCCATTTTCCAAAGCTAGGCAGAAAACTCTGGTTGATCAGATCATGTTTTCAGGCCAGGCCATAAGTTGCAGATTGCTGCTCAATCCATTGTTTTGCATCCAGTCTAGCTCATTCAAGTTGGGAGTTGAAGTAACACGATGTACTCTGTGCTGTAGTCAAGTATGTTAGTTTGGGTTGCAAGTGATAGAAAAATAATCCAAACCAGTTTAAACCAAATAGAGATTATTTGGCTTACATAACTAGGAATCCAGGACACAGCTAGATTCAGACAGCCTGGAGCATGGACTACATAAAGTCATCAGGACATTGACCCTGGCTCTTGGTTTTGCTCTCCTCTGTCTTGGCTTTATTCTAAGCCGGGATTCTCCATGTCATGGCCAAAATGATGACCAGTTCCAAGTTTACCTTCTATCAGGTTGGCAGTATTGTAATTAAAAGTACTTATCTCTCCCATGATCTCAGCAAAGTCCCCAGGGCCAATTTTCAAAATTGGTTTCAAAACTGAACCAATCACAATGGTTGGTTCATTTTTCCTTGAACCAACCATTGTGCCAGGAAGATAGAATGGATTGATGGGCTGAATCTGGCTTCTCTGTTCTCCCTGATAGCTGGAAGCTGGGAATTACTTAGCCTGAGAATGAGGAAGAGTGGTCCCAAAGGGTTGTTATCAAAGAAGGAAGAAGGTATTGGGGTGTGCAAAAGCTACAGCATGCAACCTCACTACAATTTAGATATTGCCAGAAGGCAGGGACAGTCAAGGAGCCAATGTGAGACATTTTTCAACATAGACCAAACCCTTTAAATTTCAGACATTAGCCCCAGAAAGCCAGCCCAGCCCACCTAATGAATCAGCTAGTTAGTGATTAAGCACTGGTCTCTTGATCGTGTATCATATGACTCTAAAACTGTGACATTGATCCATGTTAAATTATTTTAAATTTCACTTTTCATTAAAACATTTGTACACATTTTGTGCAGACTCCACTTTGGAATATTTAATCATATAGACAGAAAGATTGCATGCATTGACTATATGACAGTGTCAAGAAATCCAGTAGTCATTATCTAATTATTTTTTTCTTGGCCATGTCTATCTGTTGTATCATTTCAGACATCATTGTTGTTCTTCATTTCTCTTTCTAGGGTTCTTTGTCTTTGCTTTAGAGCCTTTGTTTCTATTCCTATGCACAGTTTGGGTCACTGGTCATGACAAATAAGATCGTACTCCTTGGGTGGGTGTGAGTTTCTGGTTTTGTTTTCCTTTTTCCTCTCTCTCTCTCTCTTTGTGTATTTTTTGTTTTGTTTTTGGTCTTTAAAACTTCAACTTTTCCAAGGCTTGTTAACAAAAGTAGGCCACCAAATAAAAGGAAGAAAAAAAAAAGCTTTGCTAGGCACACTCTTCTCTATTGGAAATTATTTTATTTCTCAGAAAAGGGAGAATTAGGAGAAAGCTATTTTCCCCAATTTTCCATACCACCCATGGGAATCTAATTCAATTTCCTCTCAAATTTTTTAGTAAAAACTAAAAGTATGGAATAAAGTTGCTGGAGTGTAGTATTCTTTTACACAGATTTGACGCTTTGAAATTCCTAGTCATAAAGCTATTTACTCAGCCTGATCCATTTCTAATCAGAGTGTAATATAACCATTTGATGAAATAATGCCTTTTTTAAGTAGACAAGTATACATATTTAAGAGATATCCAAACCTTACCTGATAATCTAGCCTGATAGAGGAGGGCTATGGAGTTAGATGGCTCCCAGCTCTCTAGCCAGAGCCTGCCTGAACTCTGTGGCTTTGCAAAACCCAAGAGAGCATTAGGTTTATTCCTGCTCTATTTTTCTTTTCTCACAGTTTCCCCTAAAAAAATTATATTGTTTAATGCAAGGAAGTATATAAGAAATTATCATGGTATAGTTCACACCAAATTGGAAATAAAAACCTAAGTGAAAGAAACATTTCACTTTTGTGGTTCTATAAAGAGAAAAAAAGAGATCTAATATAGAAGTTAGTTACCATAAACCAGAGAATGGGATGAATATGTGTGAAAATAGCTTGAATATATCAAAAATCTTTATAAGCTCTAGGACTATTTTATTCATCTTCATAGCAGTCCTACATTATATCTAATAATAATAGTCTTGTGTTACATGGAAGGAAACTGAGACTTATTTGGTACACACCCAGCAGGTTAATGAGGGAGCCAGGACTTGAACTCAGCCCCTTTTTTCACCAGAGTCCAAGCTCTTAACACTATGTTGCCCTATTCCTCTTATAGACTCTGGTTACTTGAACGTTGCTCATTTGTATTTCTGGGGCTGGAAAACCCTAAATTTTCTGTTTCTTCAAAAGAACTTAGAATATAAAAGTTTACCACACCTGTGCATATATTAAGCATCTAATTTTGTTAATGCTGTTAATTGCTTATTGGCCTTGGGTTAACTTAGTTTTAATTTAACAAGCCCTTTGCCTTCCAGTCTTCAGATAGATTGGTTTTGTGGAGAACGGTTGCAATCTGGATTGTAGTAATTATCTTGTTATATCTTTTGTCCTTCAGCACTCCTTATCTAACCAGATTCCTCATGAGTTTAGCAAATGGTCACAGAGCACCATCATATTCCTGCACCAATATTGGACAGTTCATTATCTCAAACTTATAAGCTCCTATTTTCATTTTATAGTCGTGGTACTCTAGCCTCCCTTGCAAGCCTGGAAATAGAACAGGGCTACTTTTACTATTATCTAAAAGAACCAGCAGTTTACTGAATCATGTAATGTGATGCTTCACTATACTCAAGTGTAGAGTCTCAAGTAAGGTTTAAATGGAACTTTTAGATAATTGTTTTAAATGCCAAGATGTCTAACTCATTTATTGCCTAAATGTACAAGAAGACTTTCTGGTCCTTGTTCCATCAACTTTTGGGGCAACCCAACTACCATACACACACACACACACACACACACGATATATATATGACATATATATATGACCATAAGATCCCACTGTCCATGAAGAAATGATCAAAATCTCAGTTTTTAGTTTACATTCCCAGAGGAAACGGTATAGCAGTAGATTTCTCTGTTTATTTGTTTTTTCGTTTTAGTCTCTACCAGTCAGTTTCCAAAGATAATTTTCTCAAACAGAGCTCAAGACAAGAAAATCCCATCAACCAGGAGTCATATTAGGTACTCATTATATTTGTGAAAGAATGAGCTCAAGAACTCTATTGAAACCTGGCCTCTTGTTTTGTAGAGAGGCTGCCTAGAGCCCTAATGCCCCTTCTTTCATGTATGCTTCTCCTATAATACAGAGTTCATATGCAAATTGGCTGTTGTCGTCTTTGTTGGTCTGTTGACATGTGGCTGCTTTCAAAAAATTATAAGAAGATATCTCTTTCACATTAAATTTTGGTCATTGCGTATTTTGGAAAAATATATCCTCTAAAAACATTTTTGCTTAGCAGTGATAACTACTGTCAAACTCTGGGTTTTTATTAATAAAGAAAGGAATCATAGAATGCTGAACAGATCGGAGTCATCTCTTTCCTCTGGTATCAGGATCAGGCCAGGCACATTTGACATTTCATGATCTAGGCTTTTGCTGTAATATTGTACTTAATTATACAAGTGATGATAATAATAGCTTATATTTATTACATGATTAATATATACCAGGCCCTGTGTTCAGATATCAGTTGTGTGAAGACAGACTCATTTTAACAGTGCCCTAGGGCTGGGATCATGGCCTCTGCTCCATATACTCACTTTGACACATGTTCCCTAACTACAATGGAAGTTGTCTGAGGGCTGGGATTCAGTCCCCTCACCGCCATGCCTCTGGTCTCTGCCATAGTCCATGTGGTCCATGTTGGCTCCACACTGTGTTCTTATTCTGGGAAATAAATGAGAAATTGAGGAATAAGTGTCACAGATGCCATGCCTGCTAATATCCCATTGGCCAGAACATAGTCATAGGGCCACATCTAGCTGGAGAAGGTGTTGTCTTTATACTGGTGACTGTGTACCCAGCTAAAACTGTGCTGTTGTGAGGAAAAAAAAAAAAAGACTATATATCAATTACCAGTCTTGGCCTCATTGTGTCGTATCATTTAATGCTCCTAATAACCCCTTTGGAAGGTATCTTATTATCCTCATTTTACAGAGTAAGTAAATTGAGCTTAAGGAACTTGCCTAAACTTCCTGCTGCAGCAGGGCTATATGATTCCAGGGCTGAAACTCTTATCCACTGTTTTCTATTCTATTTTTGATAAATGGCATACTTTTAAGAATTTTGTTGTTTTTTTAAAAAAATGTACAATTCAGTGGTTTTTAGTATATTCAAAATGTTGTGCAACCATCGCCACTAATTCCAGAACATTTTTATCACTCAAAAAGAAAGCCCCTATCCATCAACAGTCACTCCCCATGTGCCCCTCTTACCCCTCTCCCCATCTCCTGGCCTCCTCTAATCTACTTTCTGTCTCTATAGACTTGCCTATTCTGGGCATTTCATATGAAGGAAACCGTATATATGTGTGTGTGTGTGTGTATACATGGTTATATATATATAAATCATATCTATATATATGGTTTCCTTCATATGAAATGCCCAGAATAAATATAATACATATATACACACACAAAAATACATATATATACGCACACGTATATGTGTATATATATACACTCATATATATATATATTTTTTTCTTCCTTTGAGATGGGGTTTTGCTCTTGTTGCCCAGGCTGGAGTTCAATGACAGGATCTTGGCTCACTGCAGCCTCCGCCTCTTGGATTCAAGCGATTCTCCTGTCTCAGCCCTATCTCAGCCCTCCAAGTAGCTGGGATTACAGGCACCGGCCACCATGCCCAACTAAATTTTTTTGTATTTTTAGTAGAGATGGGATTTCGCCATGTTGGTCAGGCTGGTCCTGAACTCCTGACCTCAAGTGATCCACCCGCCTCAGCCTCCCAAAGTTCTGGGATTACAGGCGTGAGCCACCACTCCCAGCAGGAAATCATATATTACATGGCCTTTTGTGTCTGACATTTTTCACATAGCACAATGCTTCCAAGGTTAATTCATGCTGTAGCATGTATCAGTACTTCATTCTTTTTATGGCAGAATAATATTCCATTATATGGTTATACTGTATTTTGTCTATCTACTCATCAGTTCATGGACACTGGGTTGTGTTCACTTTTTGGCTATTATGAATAATGTTGCTTTTAACATTTGCTTACAAGTTTTATGTGGACATGTTTTCAGTTCTCTTGGATAAATACCTAGATGTAAAATTTATGGGTCATGTAGTAACTGTATCTTTCTGAGGAACTGCCAGACTATTTTCCAAAATGGCTGTACCACTCTGAAAGTGTAAAACACATTTTATACTCCCAATAGCAATCTCTGAGGATTCCAATTTCTTCACATCCTTGCAGCATTTGTTATCATCCATCTTTGTTTTATATAGCCATCCTAGTGTGAATCACTATCTCATTGTCATTTTGATTTGCATCTCCCTTAATGACAAATGATGTTGAGCATTTTTTTTTTCATGTGCTTATTGGCTATTTGTATATCGTCTTCACAAAATATCTGTTCTGATTCTTCACCCATTTTCTAATTGGGTTATTTGTCATTTTATAAATCAGTTGTTAGCATTCCTAATATGTTCTAAACATAAGTACCATTTTAAACACTAAGTGCAAACCATTTTGATATAGTTAAATTGTTCAATTATTGTATGAATGCACCAATCAGTAGATTTGACAGAATTTCCAACAAAATAATCAGTCCAGTTTGTGAGTACAGCTAGAACCTTAGTGCTAATCCAGTTTGAGCCAAAAATTTTCCAACAGAATTCTGGTGGAAGGGAAAGGGTTGCGTAAGCCTCACCCATATTTTAGTTTTTCTGTTCATCAGAACTCTGACATACTGGTGAGCTCTACAGTGTTTCTCAAGACTTACTGTGCATTTAGTCATGTGAAATCTTGTTAACATTACAGATTCTGCTTTCGTAAGCCCAGAGGAAGCCTGAGATTTCTAACAAGCCCTCTGGTGACACAGAAGCTGCTGGTCCACGGACCACAGAGTATTGTCCTAGAAAGATCCAGCCTTTGGAATTAACTCAAGGCTGCCACTTACCAGCAATGTGTTTCTTTGAGCAAGTTACTTTACTGCTCTCAGCCATACTTTCCACATCTGAAAATAACAGGTGATTTTACCTCCTTCTCAGAGTGAAAATGAGGATGAGGTGAAATAATGTACATAAAGCATCTATTACAGTTCCAGGTATATGAAGGGCCTTGGTAATTGTTGGCCCTCTTTTTTCCACTTGCCTTCAGTAGTAGAGACTGTCTCCCTCTGACTGTTTAGTGCAAAGGCATCATCATCACTGGAGAGACAACAAAGTATCCCTACCCTACTTTGTTATATTGTCATGATTAGATACAGAGAGTATTACTCTGTTTATGGTCTGTAGTTATTCTGTATATGTTTCATCTTCTCTACTCAACAGATTCTATGTTCTTGGGGATTAGGACTATATGGTGCCTTCTGTTTGAATCCCTATGTGACCTCTCATGGTGCTATCCATAGACTATCCCATTAATTAATGCCCACAGAATGAATCAGACAGCCCATGTCCATAGTATTAGAGATAGTAACTATAGAAATAATAATGGAAACTAACATTTGTTAAGAACTTTGCGTCAGATACTATCTTAAGGGCTTACATGCATCATGTGCTTCAAGCCCCACAACTGTCCTTTGAAACCCCTCCATTTCTTGCCCTTGTCTTACAGAAAAGGCAGCTGAATTTTAGCTGTACTCAGGAAGAATGAATGTCCTCTGCAGCTGTAAGAGCAAAGTTCTGGAGGCAGGCTGCCCATAGTCTAAATCCCTGCTCCATCTTGTACCAGCTGGGATTTGGAACACCTCAATATTCAAATGCATGATCATCTGTAATCATTAGTGCAAGTCTCATGGGATTATTGTGAGCTTGGTATGAAATAATATGTGAAAAATGCAAAAAGCAATTAGCACAATGCCAGGTGCTTAGAATTATTCAGACAATGTTAGCTCTGTTTAGTTGTTGGTTGGTTAAGTTACTTACCCTGGCCTTACAGTAAGTAAGTGGCAAAGGAGGGATTTGAACTCAGGCTGTCCTTTTCGGTGTCCCAGTATCATAACTCATAAACTCTAAGTTATGTTGCTGCACATCTCCCATTTCAAGTAATGTGTTAAGGTGGGAACTGGAAATTCATGTGTCTATGTAAAGAAAGTCAAAAGTCAAGGTGGCTGCAGAGACAGAAAAAGAATGTGAGAGGCACTGTATAATGTATCACTCTTTTAAAAAGACATTTACAAGCTCCAATATTTGTGCTAACACATTCTCTAAAAGCATTTGTATAGCTAGTGCCAATCCAAGGGAAGAGGTGCAAGCAGAGGATGATCCACATCTTGGAAAGCCTAAAACTTTCTTCCTTTGAGGATGCAGGGACCCAAGGGGCCTCATTAAGGAAAAAAACCCTCATTAATAAAAATAAATAAATATCTTACTTGAGTAAATTATACCAAAGTGTATTACCGTGTGAACATATTGCTAGGGTCCTCCTCAGAGCCCTGAAAGGGCCCCGAAGCTGAACTTCATCCACTTCATGGCGAATCCTCCAATGGCACAAACGTAACCAAAACTCTGACTGCACAAAAGCAAGCCTGGCCTGCATTCCTGTTTAAGCCTGGCCTGCACTCCTGTTTTTCTTCACAAAGGACATTTTTTAATTTCTTTGTCTCAGTACCTCTATTTGGAACATTAGTAATAGGCTATATGGACCTCTAGCTCACAGGAAATTCTGGCAGATAACAGACTTCCCAGAATAGATATATTAAGTTATAAAAAAATTAAAAATGAGGCAGACGGTATAGGTTTTTCATACCTACTGGCAGGTGGCACAGAACTAAATGTTGGAGCATTTTTATAAGCAAGATTAAATTGACTCATGACAGCTGGTCACTAAAATACAGGAAGTGCAGATCTGGTTGAAAGCGAGAACACACTGGCGTTCGTAAAGTTTGCATCACAGACTAGAGCTCACTTTTTTTTTTTTTTTTTTTTTTTGCAGTCTGTCTTAGTGACACCCTTATTTGGCAGCAATGTCTGCCATTTGTCACTTGCACACAAGTAAATCTTCAAGGAACATGCAGGTCAATTAGTTCTATCTGCAATGCCTAGGTAAGAGTTCTGTGGGTGTAAACAGAATTGGTGAATAGACTTGGCTCTCAAGAACATCAGACATGTGACTGCTAGCAGAGCCTTTTAGGTCTCCACTTGTCCAGTCCTCCCCCAACTAAAGTGACAGGATATATAGACATGGGAGCTGGATGACCATGGGAATGGATAATGAATACGTCAGAGACGAGTGAGATGTCACAGAAGTCAGCCCTCTAGCCATCATGAGGCCGGAGGTCACAGCATGAGAAATTGACAGCAATCTCCCAGCATTGTGAAATCTTTTTTTTTTTTCCCCCTGGTTGGTGGAAGAGCCACTCTGGCAAGGGCTCTAAATAACAGGTTTTCACCTCTAATTGGAATGGGGCTGATGAGGATAAACTGAGCTGTGGAAAATGAACAGGAGTCATCTCCAAACACAGGCAGTGTCCTCTACTTGCACTGTTCTTGCACAGAACTCATACCCTCTACTTGCACTGTTCAGCCCCAGCATAGCAATTGTTACAGTGACTAAGCAAAGACAACCCAAAACTTCACCAGATGTGAAGTTACAGTTTTAGCCAACATTCAAGCAATGCCCCTCCTCCAACTTCAGCTGGACCAGGGTAGCCATCCTTGCATGAGACATTGAAGCTAAAAGAGGCACATTTCAGAATAATTATGCTATGCAAATACTTTGTTTTTTCTCTCCCCTGAGCTGTGTTCTTTTCCTAGGTCTTTCAAACATTGTTTACAAAGCTCTTGTTTTGGGTTTCAGTCATCTGATAAATCCCCTGGAGTTTAAATGAAATTAAACAGGGTTTATGATATCTCACAAATTTCATAGAGTCTCCTTTCTCCAATGTAATATTAGTTATGAAAACCAACAATGAGGGCATGTGGCAGCTTTCAAGACACATCATGGAATGTTTAATTTAGTACAATGTCTATTAATTTTTCATTAATTAGTCCATTGTCAAGTTAGACATAGTAGAACATGCGTATGACATTCCTGCTTTCAGGAAGCTTACTTGTTTATTATCATTTGTCTTGATCATCTAAGTTTTCAAGCACTTATTATGTCCAAGAACCGCAATACATGCTAGGGATGTTACAATAAATAAAGCAGACATGACTGATGCCTCCCAGGAACTTATCCTCTAGTGAGGATGACAGAATAAGCAATTAAAATACAGCCTACAGTCTATAGTAGAGATAGTATGGGCTTTATTATGCAACTAGCCTTGCCTTATGTCATAGGAGCACACAGAATAGGCATCCTGGTGGACCATAGAAACATTCAGATAGTTAATCAGCAGATATTTTTTGAATACCAAAAAGGAGCCAGCCACTGACATACAGTTTAATATATAAAGGGAAGAATTATCCTGATCAAAGAGGTAGGAATAGGAGAGTAGAATGCTGTAGGCAGAAGAAACAGCTTATAAGAGTACCTGAAGGCAAAGTTTGAAGAACTAAGTGAAGAGTTACGAGTGGTACAAATGAAGCTGGAAAAGGGGCAAGAGATACATTGCAAAAAGAACTTATAAGCCATATTACAGAGCTTGGACTCTATCCTGAAAATAATGGGAAATTTTACAATGGTTCTGTTCCAGAAGTGACCCAAAATATATTTGTGTAAAAAAATTTTTTGACTATTGTGTTGTGATTGGATAGAGAGGAGCATGCCTGGAGCACAAAATTCTGTTTAGAAGTTGTTGTAATAAACCAGATCAAAGATGATGATCACAGCTAAGAAAGTGATCGTCGCTAGAACTGTAAGGATTTGAAAGAGAATCAAGGAAGAGTGCATTAGTTTATGTGCACTGCTACAAAGGAATACCTAAGACTTGGTAATTTATAAAGAAAAGAGGTTTATTTTGGCTCACAGTTCTGTGGTCTGTGTACAAGAAACATGATGCCTGCATCTGCACAGTTTCTGGTGAGGGCCTCAGGAAGCTTCCACTCATGGTGGAAGGCAAAGAGGAAGCTGGCATGTCACATGGCAAGAGCAGGAACAAGAATGGGGGACGGAGAGGCCACACTCTTTTAAACCACCATTTCTTGCAAGAACTCATGGCATGAGAACTCATTCATTACCACAATGAGGGCACTAAGCCTTCGTGAGAGATCTGTCCCCATGACTCCAACACCTCCCACCAGGTCCCTCTCTTAACACTGGAGATCACATTTCAACATGAGATTTGGAAGGGACAAAATATCTAAACCATAGCAAAGAGGAATCTCAGGGCTTGGTGAGGGACTCAGTAATGCCAGATTAGGTGTGGTAGGAAAAGGAGAGGGATACATCATTCTTGACTAACTGGGTGGAAAATGGTACAATTTTCTAAGACAGAAAGCACAGAAGGAAGAACAGGAGAGGTGGGAAGTCAAAGAGTTTAGTTTGGGGACATATTGAGTTAGATTTGTTCAGGAGGCATTTTGATGAGTAAGTCTGAAGCCTGAGAGAGATCAGAGATGGAGATACAGAGGCCAGACTTACCAGCATTTTGATTAGATATTCTTCACATGGTATAACGGAGGGAGGGGGGCTCTATTGACCCCTGTGGGTAACAGATAATCTCCAAATCTCCTTAAATGTTTTCACATTTTGAGCTTCGTTTAAATATGTTTATTTGGGGTCGGGGAGGTGATGTGAATTTGCTTTAAAAGGTTTGTAACGTAAAGGAAGTTAAGAAGTGCAGACAAAAATTGAAGGGACGACTAGATAAGAGTGCACAGAGAGAGTGTGCTGGCTGTGCTGGGCCAGAACCCAGAGAACAGCATGTGTAGCCAACAGGCTGAAGAGATTCCTGAAAATGAGCTTGGGTATCCAGAGGGGAGAGTGTCAGGGGAAAGGGAGTGGTCCAGAGTCCCAGCCCCTGAGGAAACAAATAAGGCATGGAAAAGTATCCATTGGATTTTCAACAAGGAGTTCATGGGTGATTTGGCAAGGGAGGTTGTGATCATTTGGAAAGACTGAGTTAGTGGAAGATAAGAGAATGGAGGTGGCAAGTATAGGAAATTCAAGAAGGGAGGGGAGAGGGCTTAGGAGGTAGCTGGAGAAGATGACCAGACATGCAGTAGGTATTTCCCCACCTTAAGATGGGAGAGAATTCTGCAATGAGTGAGAAAATTTATAAGTACAAAAAGCCTTTAGTAACAACCAATCCAAGCACACGGACACATTTAAGGAAATCAGAAGAGTAGAGCTCAGGGTATGTACAGTGGTCAGGATGGATTTCAGATAAGGGTTATGAATTGAGTTGAGCTTTGAATGATAAATAAGCTTTTGGACAGTTGAGAATGAGCCATTAATTGGAAGAAATCTGAGAAAAAATAAGACTAAACATTCATCTATTCTCCTTTTACCTCCTTTTATTATTCAAAGAATATCTTCTCAGCTAATATAATGTCCTGAGAATGGAAATTGCCTGTAACTCTGAGTGACTACAAGAATGAAAGTATTAACAGTTACAAGATATATAATCCAATTTACAATTATTCCTTGCATTCTTGGTCTTCACACATGAAACCAGCGTATTCTTTGGGATCACATTGTTCAATTTCCTCATTTGGAATTTTTAACACCAGATATGGTGCTAAATCAGTATAAGCCAGTGCTTCTATCACTCAGGTTTTAAACATCCTCCGTATATATAAACACACCCATAAATAAAGGTGTTAATGTTGGAAGGAGAAAGATTCTTTAATAAGCAACCTAGCACAAGTGATTCCCTGCATATAGGAGATTGTTATAGGACCTAGCTCATAATTAAACATTGCCTATTTAACTGAATTATTTTTTATCTTACCTTTTTAAAGAATATACAAATGTTCATTTTCAAAGGTGACATTTATGTGTCTAAGTGGAACAAGCTTATTATAATTCGTAAGTACTCAGAGAACAGATTGTAGCAAGAAGTATTAAACATTGTAATAGACCCCCGAGGAAGCTGTAGCTCGGTCTTCCCAGACAGGTTTGCGTAGATGGTGGTTGCTTTAGGAATACACCTTTTTGTTAAAAGAGAGCCCGACAGCTTTCAGTAACAGTCTTAACCATTCCTTTTTTTCCTTGTCATAAGTATGGGTCAGTGTTCCAAACAGATTATGAATGCACTAAAGAAAAACTTGGCCATTGCTATACAGACATTAGAGAAGCCAACATGGTTGTTAAGGAGTCTCATTTTCCTACCTAAGAAAGAGAATTCTGTTCTTTTTCCCAGTTCATGGCATTTGGCCCAAGAGAAAAAAAAATACCATAATATTTTTTGGTCTTTATGAAACTTGATTTTCTATATTTTTGTCCTAGTTCCTGGAAGAGGCCAGATTTCTCTTTCTCTCTCTCTCTCTCTCTCTCACACACACACACACACACACACAGTCTCTCTTTCTCTCTGGTTCTGATTCTGACCTATCTTGGTTCTCTACCCACCCCAGCCTGGGTGCCCAGGTTCTCTCCTATGTGTGGACCATCTCTTCTCACATACATTATTCTGAACTCTGGTTGTGGCCACTCTGTCAACGTAGGTTTTACCTTTCCAGAGGATATGGTTCGTGCTCAGTGTGATACAGTTTATATTCTGCTGCCTCAACAAATACCAGGTTAGCCATTGCAATTTTATAGTCAGATACCTCGAGCACTGGGATATATTTTTGTGGAAATTGCATATTCCATTGTTGCCTCTCATATATCATGGCTTTATTCATAGGCAGCAAAGGCCAGGCCTTGGCTAATGACTTCAAAACCCTGCCACATGAAGGTTTTTTTTTTTTCTCCTTTAGGATTCTAGGCATCTTTTATTAGAGTCATTTGGCCTGTTTCTGAGAGGCCTTTGTGATTCCCCGATTTGCTGTGAGTGGGATGTCTGAGGATTACTGTCTCACCTCCCTTCGGGTCTGTTAGCGGCCTTGGTGGAAAATCTCTTCTGATCTGAGGAAATGTCATTTTAGAGTGCAAAATGAGAACACTTGATTATAATTTCTTGGGTTTCTAAGAATAAGTCTGAATAGCAAATTATTTTAATGGTTATCTTCCTTTTTAAACAAATAAGAATTGTCTTAACGATTTAAAGAAAAAAGATAACATTGTTTTTTAAACTCAAACGAAGCCCAGATGAAATTGTCATAGATTTGTTAATATCACAAAAAGACCTTTTCCTAAATGACAGTATTTTGGAACCTGTTGGGAACCCCCTTGATTTTGGAGCACAGTTACTTTGCAGGAGTTTAGGCCCCCACTGACCTGGCTGCTACTCGTCTTTCTCAACGTGCAGTATTAAGGACAGACTGCACTGTAACAACCCTGCCCCATGCAAACGGCTCTTTTTGGGAAGATTCTGAGGGCTGGGCCTGCAAATCTCTCTCTTACCAAATGCCTCTGTGTATCACTCAAGCACTGCATGGTTTGAGACGCACAACCCTTGGAGGCAGATCAGGAAAGCCTCGGTGGTCACCGAGACCAACTTATCTGACAATGAACTCTTTGTCTCTCCTCTGCCCAGGTGCAAGTGTAATCTCCATGCCACTGTGTGTGTGTATGACAACAGCAAACTGACATGTGAATGTGAGCACAACACTACAGGTCCAGACTGTGGGAAATGCAAGAAGAATTATCAGGGCCGACCTTGGAGTCCAGGCTCCTATCTCCCCATCCCCAAAGGCACTGCAAATACCTGTGAGTAACTTTGCTTGATAACAGCATATTCTGTGCACAATGAGGTGATAGTTCCTCTCAATTTTGCTTACAGTTGTGATTTTATTCCTCTTACCAGTTGTCTCATTCTTCTTTAAAGTGCAATGAAAGTTTCCATCCCTATCTTACCTCATGTAGACATCTTTTAGCACTCTGATCATCTGTAAAATGCAGTCATCTAACATTCACATCAAATGTGTTGGGAAATGATACTTGACATCATAGAAGGAATTTTTTTCTAAGTGGATGAGACAGGGGTGATTTTTTCCTCCCCCAAATTAATTTCCTATTAAAATATCAAAGGCCTTGAAAAGTCGACTCTAACTTAATCTTAGCCATAAACAATTTACAGAAGTTATTTGAATGTCTATAGCCCCATTTCCCCTACTCAGTATCCTGAGAGATGCTTTGTCCAGAAGATTTTTTTCCCGCTACAGTTTTAGCGAGGCCCTAACTTTGTCTTGTGAAAAGCTTGGCTGTTTCCAAACTCCAGCAATTGAAACATACCTGCTTTGGATCCTGTGGATAGAGGGCCCCCTTTGGATAAAGAGCATGACTGTAGGCCTGTGGGGACCATATTAAGAAAAAAATATTTCTGTACACATGTGAAAGAGTGCAAGCATTATCTGTGTTTATAGAAACCATGTGTGTGCCCCCACTGAAATCCCTGATTCCCCATAGGACAACAGGCTCTGACATGCTCACAGAGAAATATGATTATTTGCTGAATAATTTGCCCAGTTCCATGGATGGACCAATTAACTACCTGCAACATCCCAAGGTTTGCCCTCTTTAAAAAGTAGAGAAAGGGGGAGACTAGAATGTCCCCCATTCAGTGCGAACTAACAGAAGCAGCAGGACAGTGAGCATAGGAGAATCAGAACTTGAGAATCCACTGGTTCCACAGAAGGGTAAGAATGTTATCAGGCACTTCAAAGCAGCAGCTGTGAGAAACCAGACCTAAGAACTCGTATCACAGGAACCAGGACCTTATCAAGTTAAACGTAAGAGTAATGGACCAAGTAACAAGCCATGAAGTATGGGGGCATGAAATTATGATAAAATGTCTATGAAACAGAAAGAAATCCTTCAAAAGGTTTTAAAAAAATCCTTCTTTGTAAGGGTATTCAGTTGCTTTCAGTGTTAAAGAAAAAAACTGACTTCTTGCTCCTAAAATTAATACATTAATGCTCTGTTGAGCAGAAATGTTGATGTTTAAAGGTGATTTTATTAATGGAAACTCTGTGGCCTTTCCTCAATTGTTGAGGGCCATAGACTCATGAAATTGGAAGGGATGTGGCAAAGTTATTTGTTGCAGTACCCTGTGGTTGGCCACCTAAGAACTCCTATGACCACAGTTGTCAAATTTAGTTTAAAGCTTTCCTAAAGTGAAAATGACTCAGATTTCCTTTTTAATGTCTGCTCCTTCTTTAGTGGAAAAGGCTGGAAGAGAGTGAAGTTCACAAACACTTCCTGGCATTCTGGCTCATCCTCAGGGCAGGTCAACTTGCCAAGGCCACTGGAGAGGCAGCAGGGGAAGGCTGCTGCTGAAGGCATCAGCTTCTATTCTAACATGATCTTGTTCTTCTACCCATAAGTGTACTTCCGAGTTTTTATTTCAAGACATTTTCACTGGAAAGGCTTTCTTGTTTCATCCAAGCTTTCTCATTGAAAGTGATTTCCTGTTGTAATCATCATGGAAATGACTTGTATACCCCAAATCCTTTGCATATTGAAGATCACCAAGTCACTTTCTGACCAAAGGAATGAAACTTGTTTCAGTTTTCCTTGTACATCCAATTGTCCACCTATCCCTTAGTTTTACTGGTTTTCTCTAGACTTTTTGGATGTTTTCCTCATTGATGTCAAAATAGACAGGTGATGGATGGACCCAGTGTCTAAAGGGGTTAAATTCAATATTCCAATCATCAGTATGGCAGAAATTAGATGAAGGATTTTAGAAACTATCTGCAGATCTGCAGTGGTCCAGTCTTGCAATGGGAATAACTCCTTTGACTAAATCTCTGACACATCAGACTGCTTTAAAGCATCTGAGGATGGAAGTAAACAATTTAGTAGTTTAGTGCACAGACTCCAGGGTGGAATCCAGTTTCTCCATTTACTAGCTATGTGACCTTGAAAAAGTAAGCTAACCTCTGCAACACTGTTTCCCATCTCTAATGTGAGGATAATAACAGTTATTACCTCATGTGGATTTTTAGACGGTTGACTAAGCTAACACATGTAATGTGTTTAGCCTAACACCTGTCACAAAATAAGCATTCAAAAAATAATTGATTTTTAGTTTTTTTCAGAAGACAGTCTTGTCCATTGTTGGACAGTGTTAACTGACATAAGAGTTATTTCTTATTGAACCTTTTTTTTTTTTTTTCTTTTTAAGTAGTAAAAGAAGTATATTGACCCTGGCTTTATTTCTTACCCAGGTTAAACATTATCAACTCCAATTCTTATGTGCTAATGTTTTCATGTCCTTTACCTGGTTGCCTGCTCTGGAAGTCCTCTAAATCATTAGTGTGGTACTCCCAGTCAAGCACAGGACCTTCAGCAGTTTTATGATTCTCACTTCATATTGGCTTTTTCTTACACATATGCATACAGGTACACACACACACACACACACACACACACTCACATGACTCTAATGGGTACATTACAAGTCAGTTATCTATGAGGGATACTTAGGATATATCACTGCCTAACATAAGAACACAAAAGGTACAACTTCTGGTCCCTCAAAATCAACTCTTCAGGGACCTAGAAATGCCACTCATCCTGGATAATCTCTAGAGTTAGCAGAATCTCAAGCAACCAGGATACTTTTCATCTAGGATGATCAGTTTCTGCTCACTTTCACCAGTTTTAACAAAACAACTAGGAGATCTTCATTAAATCAGGGAATGACAAGATTCTCCCCCAAGACACTCAGCCCACCACTCAGGGATACCCTAGATGGGACCTTGCTGAGAGTCATTTGGCTTTGGAGGTCCTATATTCTAGAGCAGTTCAAGACCACTGTTGTATGAAACATGCAGAGCTAAGCAGAGTGTGCAGAAGGCCAACACCCTAAAATATAGCCACCCCAGTCTGTAAGACACACCACATTTCCCTATGCTTTTCATGACAATAAACTTGACAGAGGCAGAATAACTTTTGTGATATTTTTATTCATCATGCTTTTATTCAAGACCTGTGTGTTTTCTTGGACTTTTAATGCCATGCACATGTATATCAAAATCTTTTCTTTCTTTTTCTACAAAGCTTGTATTTTATAGAAAAGACATTTTTCTTCTCCTTATTGATCTTCATTCCTTTTTGATAGAATTCTATTTTGGATGTCCTTTGAATTTTATTTCTGTCTTCCAAGTAATAGCAGTTCTGTCCAACTTCGTGCTTAATTATGATTCTCTTGATTCCCCATTGTCCAGCTCATGAATAAAAGTATTAAATAACTCTTTAAACTCTGATCCCTATGGAATAACACATGTTATTCTATATATAGATGCTAAAAACTTAATAATCACTATGTAGGAATCATAACTTCAGCAAAGATAATATCATAGCTATACCTCTCCTTCTCTGGCTATATTCTATGACCCATAAAAGCACTCCATGGCCAGATAAGTCTGAAAAATGCTGTACACTATACTGACTATTCATATTACATTACTATAATAGAAACAATTGAAAAGTTCTACAATAAAGCAACCTATTTTACCCAATGTTTCCCAAACTTATTTGCTTCATGGACCATTCAATAACTTTCTATAAAACACTCTTATGGGGACATGCTGAGCTAAACAGTTCCTTGCAGCCTAGCCATAGAAATGTCATGGAGATAGACAGAAAACTGAGCTAGTTCAGCTGTATTCAATCTTTTATTTTTCCCTTACCCACATGGTCTAATATTCTTCAAAGAATGAAAATCAAATTGGTCTGACTTTGACATTATTTGTTCATAAATCTAACTTGAATTGTTACACAATATCTAGGAGTCCTCTGAGTGATGAAAAGTAATTTGATGATTGTTCTATTATTTTCTCCGGTATCAAGTTTGCATTGACCAATTTATATCTTCCCAGGTGCACACATGTATGTGTCTTTATCCAGACAATTTCCTAAATGCTTTATATACATTAGTCCATTCTAAACTCAAAATAGTCTTACAAGACAAATACTACTATTTTAATTTTAAACACATGGAATATTGTGATTTCAGAGGAAAAATATCTTGCTTAAGGTTTACACAGCTAGAAAGGGTTAAAGGGAGGATTTGAATCCAGGTGGATCTTGACCCTGAGGACTGCACATTGCACTGTACTGCTGACCAAGTTAAATTTGAGTGACTTTCTCTGCTCTCCAGTGGGATTTAGGCTCCATTTCAATGCCTATTTGAACAAATCAGTTTTCTCTAAACCTGCCCTCTTCCTTCATCTCTGCTTATTTTTCTGCCTTCAAAGACTCCCCTTCTATTAGTCTTTTAAATCTCCATACTCCCTATCCCTGCCTGTTCTCAGTCTACAATTTTTTCTTGACATTCTAGCCTATTATTGTGATTTTAGATCTTAGTATTATTGATTTAGTAGTAATCAACCAATTCTAACTTCAATCTTTCTAATAATTTCAGAAAAAATTTTCAACTGTCAGTAAAGATCTCAAAGTCAATATGCTAGATACTAAATTCATTTCTTTCCCCTAAAGCATTTTTCTCTTCACTTTATATTGAAGTTTTGCTCATTTTTCAAGACTGCTCCTTGATGCCTCATTGAAGCCTACCTAGACTCTCCTATGCAAAATCAATTACTTCTGTCTCTCTCTCAAATATTGATAATGTGTGTAGATTTACAACAGATCGACTATCTTTAACCAAAATTATTATAATAATGATAGCTACCATTTATTAAGTTTACTACAGGCTTTTACACTTCATAAAGTACTTTAAGTTTTTTATTGGTTTAAATCCCCACAACATCCCCATGGGATATGTACTATTATTATCCTCATTTTACAGATAAGGAAATGCAGACACAGAAAGGTTAAGTTGTTCCAAAGTCCCATAGCTAATGTATGACACAGCAAGATTTAAACTTAGGTCTGTCTCATTATAGGAATTCAAATTTGGGAAATTTAATAATAGGTCCATATTTTATTCTTGGTCTTCATCAACATTTGTGGATTTTTTTTTTTCTTTTTTTTTTTTTTTTTTTTTTTTT